>NW_025751486.1:0-15148 GCF_021184085.1 Oncorhynchus gorbuscha
TATAGATAACAGGCTGTATGATATAACAGGTTTAGTTGTAGATAACAGGTTTAGTTATAGATAACAGGTTTAGTTATAGATAACAGGCTATATGATATAACAGGTTTAGTTATAGATAACAGGTTTAGTTATAGATAACAGTCTGTATGATATAACAGGTTTAGTTATAGATAACAGGCTGTTATGATATAACAGGTTTAGTTATAGATAATGATAGGTTTAGTTATAGATAACAGGTTTAGTTATAGATAACAGGTTTAGTTATAGATAACAGGCTGTATGATATAACAGGTTTAGTTATAGATAACAGGTTTAGTTATAGATAACAGGTTTAGTTATAGATAACAGGTTTAGTTATAGATAACAGGTTTAGTTATAGATAACAGGTTTAGTTATAGATAACAGGTTTAGTTATAGATAACAGGTTTAGTTATAGATAACAGGTTTAGTTATAGATAACAGGCTATATGATATAACAGGTTTAGTTATAGATAACAGGTTTAGTTATAGATAACAGGTTTAGTTATAGATAACAGGTTTAGTTATAGATAACAGGCTGTATGATATAACAGGTTTAGTTATAGATAACAGGCTGTATGATATAACAGGTTTAGTTATAGATAACAGGCTGTATGATATAACAGGTTTAGTTATAGATAACAGGTTTAGTTATAGATAACAGGTTTAGTTATAGATAACAGGCTGTATGATATAACAGGTTTAGTTATAGATAACAGGTTTAGTTATAGATAACAGGTTTAGTTATAGATAACAGGTTTAGCTATAGATAACAGGCTGTATGATATAACAGGTTTAGTTATAGATAACAGGCTATATGATATAACAGGTTTAGTTATGGATAACAGCTTTAGTTATAGATAACAGGCTGTATGATATAACAGGTTTAGTGATAGATAACAGGTTTAGTTATAGATAACAGGTTTAGTTATAGATAACAGGCTGTATGATATAACAGGTTTAGTTATAGATAACAGGTTTAGTTATTATAGTTTAGTTATAGATAACAGGTTTGTTATAGATAACAGGTTTAGTTATAGATAACAGGTTTAGTTATAGATAACAGGCTGATATGATATAACAGGTTTAGTTATAGATAACAGGTTTAGTTATAGATAACAGGTTTAGTTATAGATAACAGGTTTAGTTATAGATAACAGGCTGTATGATATAACAGGTTTAGTTATAGATAACAGGCTGTATGATATAACAGGTTTAGTTATAGATAACAGGTTTGTTATAGATAACAGTCTATATGATATAACAGGTTTAGTTATAGATAACAGTCTGTATGATATAACAGGTTTAGTTATAGATAACAGGTTTAGTTATAGATAACAGGTTTAGTTATAGATAACAGGTTTAGTTATAGATAACAGGTTTAGTTATAGATAACAGGTATTAGTTATGTTATAGATAACAGGTTTAGTTATGATATAACAGGTATAGATAGGTTTATATAGATAACAGTCTATATGATATTTTTTATAGATAACAGGCTGTATGATATAACAGGTTTAGTTATTATGGATAACAGGTTTAGTTATAGATAACAGGCTGTATGATATAACAGGTTTAGTTATAGATAACAGGTTTAGTTATAGATAACAGGTTTAGTTATAGATAACAGGCTTATATGAGTTATATAACAGGTTTAGTTATAGATAACAGGTTTAGTTATAGATAACAGGTTTATGATTATAGATAACAGTCTATATATATAACAGGTTTAGTTATAGATAACAGTCTATATGATATAACAGGTTTAGTTATAGATAACAGGCTGTATGATATAACAGGTTTAGTTATAGATAACAGGTTTAGTTATAGATAACAGGTTTAGTTATAGATAACAGGGTTATGATAACAGGTTTAGTTATAGATAACAGTCTGTATGATATAACAGGTTTAGTTATAGATAACAGGTTTAGTTATAGATAACAGGCTGTATGATATAACAGGTTTAGTTATAGATAACAGGTTTAGTTATAGATAACAGGTTTAGTTATAGATAACAGGTTTAGTTATAGATAACAGGCTGTATGATATAACAGGTTTAGTTATAGATAACAGGTTTAGTTATAGATAACAGTCTATATGATATAACAGGTTTAGTTATAGATAACAGGTTTAGTTATAGATAACAGGTTTAGTTATAGATAACAGGTTTAGTTATAGATAACAGGTTTAGTTATAGATAACAGTCTGTATGATATAACAGGTTTAGTTATAGATAACAGGTTTAGTTATAGATAACAGGCTGTATGATATAACAGGTTTAGTTATAGATAACAGGTTTAGTTATAGATAACAGGTTTAGTTATAGATAACAGGTTTAGTTATAGATAACAGGCTGTATGATATAACAGGTTTAGTTATAGATAACAGGTTTAGTTATAGATAACAGTCTATATGATATAACAGGTTTAGTTATAGATAACAGGTTTAGTTATAGATAACAGGTTTAGTTATAGATAACAGGCTGTATGATATAACAGGTTTAGTTATAGATAACAGGCTGTATGATATAACAGGTTTAGTTATAGATAACAGGTTTAGTTATAGATAACAGGCTGTATGATATAACAGGTTTAGTTATAGATAACAGGTTTAGTTATAGATAACAGGCTGTATGATATAACAGGTTTAGTTATAGATAACAGGCTGTATGATATAACAGGATTACTTATAGATAACAGGTTTAGTTATAGATAACAGGCTGTATGATATAACAGGTTTAGTTATAGATAACAGGTTTAGTTATAGATAACAGGCTGTATGATATAACAGGTTTAGTTATAGATAACAGGCTGTATGATATAACAGGTTTAGTTATAGATAACAGGCTGTATGATATAACAGGTTTAGTTATAGATAACAGGCTGTATGATATAACAGGTTTAGTTATAGATAACAGGTTTAGTTATAGATAACAGGTTTAGTTATAGATAACAGGTTTAGTTATAGATAACAGGTTTAGTTATAGATAACAGGTTTAGTTATAGATAACAGTCTGTATGATATAACAGGTTTAGTTATAGATAACAGGTTTAGTTATAGATAACAGTCTGTATGATATAACAGGTTTAGTTATGGATAACAGGTTTAGTTATAGATAACAGGTTTAGTTATAGATAACAGGTTTAGTTATAGATAACAGGTTTAGTTATAGATAACAGGCTGTATGATATAACAGGTTTAGTAGTATTACTATTACAGTATACCAGTATATATTATATTAGTAGTAGTATTATTACAGTATACCAGTATATAATATATTAGTAGTAGTATTATTACAGTATACCGGTATATATTATATTAGTAGTAGTATTATTACAGTATACCAGTATATAATATATTAGTAGTAGTATTATTACAGTATACCGGTATATATTATATGTATGATATAATAGGTTTAGTTATAGATAACAGGCTGTATGATATAACAGGTTTAGTTGTAGATAACAGGTTTAGTTATAGATAACAGGTTTAGTTATAGATAACAGGCTGTATGATATAACAGGTTTAGTTATAGATAACAGGTTTAGTTATAGATAACAGTCTGTATGATATAACAGGTTTAGTTATAGATAACAGGCTGTATGATATAACAGGTTTAGTTATAGATAACAGGTTTAGTTATAGATAACAGGTTTAGTTATAGATAACAGGTTTAGTTATAGATAACAGGCTGTATGATATAACAGGTTTAGTTATAGATAACAGGTTTAGTTATAGATAACAGGTTTAGTTATAGATAACAGGTTTAGTTATAGATAACAGGTTTAGTTATAGATAACAGGTTTAGTTATAGATAACAGGTTTAGTTATAGATAACAGGTTTAGTTATAGATAACAGGCTATATGATATAACAGGTTTAGTTATAGATAACAGGTTTAGTTATAGATAACAGGTTTAGTTATAGATAACAGGTTTAGTTATAGATAACAGGCTGTATGATATAACAGGTTTAGTTATAGATAACAGTCTGTATGATATAACAGGTTTAGTTATAGATAACAGGCTGTATGATATAACAGGTTTAGTGATAGATAACAGGTTTAGTTATAGATAACAGGTTTAGTTATAGATAACAGGCTGTATGATATAACAGGTTTAGTTATAGATAACAGGTTTAGTTATAGATAACAGGTTTAGTTATAGATAACAGGTTTAGTTATAGATAACAGGTTTAGCTATAGATAACAGGCTGTATGATATAACAGGTTTAGTTATAGATAACAGGCTATATGATATAACAGGTTTAGTTATGGATAACAGCTTTAGTTATAGATAACAGGCTGTATGATATAACAGGTTTAGTGATAGATAACAGGTTTAGTTATAGATAACAGGTTTAGTTATAGATAACAGGTTTAGTTATAGATAACAGGTTTAGTTATAGATAACAGGCTGTATGATATAACAGGTTTAGTTATAGATAACAGGTTTAGTTATAGATAACAGGTTTAGTTATAGATAACAGGTTTAGTTATAGATAACAGGCTGTATGATATAACAGGTTTAGTTATAGATAACAGGCTGTATGATATAACAGGTTTAGTTATAGATAACAGGTTTAGTTATAGATAACAGGCTGTATGATATAACAGGTTTAGTTATAGATAACAGGCTGTATGATATAACAGGTTTAGTTATAGATAACAGGTTTAGTTATAGATAACAGTCTATATGATATAACAGGTTTAGTTATAGATAACAGTCTGTATGATATAACAGGTTTAGTTTTGGATAACAGGTTTAGTTATAGATAACAGGTTTAGTTATAGATAACAGGTTTAGTTATAGATAACAGGTTTAGTTATAGATAACAGTCTATATGATATAACAGGTTTAGTTATAGATAACAGTCTATATGATATAACAGGTTTAGTTATAGATAACAGGCTGTATGATATAACAGGTTTAGTTATGGATAACAGGTTTAGTTATAGATAACAGGCTGTATGATATAACAGGTTTAGTTGTAGATAACAGGTTTAGTTATAGATAACAGGTTTAGTTATAGATAACAGGCTGTATGATATAACAGGTTTAGTTATGGATAACAGGTTTAGTTATAGATAACAGGTTTAGTTATAGATAACAGGTTTAGTTATAGATAACAGTCTATATGATATAACAGGTTTAGTTATAGATAACAGTCTATATGATATAACAGGTTTAGTTATAGATAACAGGCTGTATGATATAACAGGTTTAGTTATAGATAACAGGTTTAGTTATAGATAACAGGTTTAGTTATAGATAACAGGTTTAGTTATAGATAACAGGTTTAGTTATAGATAACAGTCTGTATGATATAACAGGTTTAGTTATAGATAACAGGTTTAGTTATAGATAACAGGCTGTATGATATAACAGGTTTAGTTATAGATAACAGGTTTAGTTATAGATAACAGGTTTAGTTATAGATAACAGGCTGTATGATATAACAGGTTTAGTTATAGATAACAGGTTTAGTTATAGATAACAGTCTATATGATATAACAGGTTTAGTTATAGATAACAGGTTTAGTTATAGATAACAGGTTTAGTTATAGATAACAGGCTGTATGATATAACAGGTTTAGTTATAGATAACAGGCTGTATGATATAACAGGATTACTTATAGATAACAGGTTTAGTTATAGATAACAGGCTGTATGATATAACAGGTTTAGTTATAGATAACAGGCTGTATGATATAACAGGATTACTTATAGATAACAGGTTTAGTTATAGATAACAGGCTGTATGATATAACAGGTTTAGTTATAGATAACAGGTTTAGTTATAGATAACAGGCTGTATGATATAACAGGTTTAGTTATAGATAACAGGCTGTATGATATAACAGGTTTAGTTATAGATAACAGGCTGTATGATATAACAGGTTTAGCTATAGATAACAGGTTTAGTTATAGATAACAGGTTTAGTTATAGATAACAGGCTGTATGATATAACAGGTTTAGTAGTATTACTATTACAGTATACCAGTATATATTATATTAGTAGTAGTATTATTACAGTATACCAGTATATAATATATTAGTAGTATTACTATTACAGTATACCAGTATATATTATATTAGTAGTAGTATTATTACAGTATACCAGTATATAATATATTAGTAGTAGTATTATTACAGTATACCGGTATATATTATATGTATGATATAATAGGTTTAGTTATAGATAACAGGCTGTATGATATAATAGGTTTAGTTATGGATAACAGGTTGTATGATATAACAGGTATATATTATATTAGTAGTAGTATTATTACAGTATACCAGTATATAATATATTAGTAGTAGTATTATTACAGTATACCGGTATATATTATATTAGTAGTAGTATTATTACAGTATACCGGTATATATTATATTAGTAGTAGTATTCTTACAGTATACCAGTATATAATATATTAGTAGTAGTATTATTACAGTATACCAGTATATAATATATTAGTAGTAGTATTATTACAGTATACCGGTTTATAATATATTAGTAGTAGTATTATTACAGTATACCGGTATATATTATATTAGTAGTAGTATTATTACAGTATACCAGTATATATTATATTAGTAGTAGTATTATTACAGTATACCAGTATATAATACATTAGTAGTAGTATTATTACAGTATACCGGTATATAATATATTAGTAGTATTAATATTACAGTATACCAGTATATAATACATTATTCGTAGTATTATTACAGTATACCAGTATATAATACATTATTAGTAGTATTATTACAGTATACCAGTATATAATACATTAGTAGTAGTATTATTACAGTATACCAGTATATAATATATTATTAGTAGTATTATTACAGTATACCAGTATATAATATAGTAGTAGTAGTATTATTACAGTATACCGCTATATAATATATTAGTAGTATTAATATTACAGTATACCAGTATATAATACATTAGTAGTAGTATTATTACAGTATACCAGTATATAATACTTTAGTAGTAGTATTATTACAGTATACCGGTATATAATATATTAGTAGTATTATTACAGTATACCGGTATATAATATATTAGTAGTATTATTACAGTATACCAGTATATAATACATTAGTAGTAGTATTATTACAGTATACCGCTATATAATATATTAGTAGTATTATTACAGTATACCGGTATATAATATCTTGGTAGTATGCATATTACAGTATACCAGTATATAATATATTAGTACTGGTATTATTACAGTATACCGGTATATAATATATTAGTAGTATTATTACAGTTATAATATATTGGTAGTATTATTATTACTTTTACAGTATTTCTACCTATTGTTTTGACCTAGTAGTGACAATATCATTTACTGCATAAATGTGTTTCATTCGGTAAAATCTTCTGTAATTACTGCATATACTGTAAAGTGTTTATGCTCTACAGTATGTGTGGTCTTCTCTGTTGGGTGTAATTAATTTAACGGATGACTGGGTCACCGATAGGACACACACGGAGTGACACCATGGCCCTCCGGCTAGACTTACCACACGTACTGAACCGTCCCAGCTCCTGCACTGCCACACTGCTGCATGGCCAGCCGGTAATAATTCACTGAGGCCTGATGACAGCCTGGATGTCATCTCGTGTCAAATGGATGCTTCAGGCTCTCTGTTAGAGCTACAGTTAGGTTGGGGGTTTTCAGTTTTCACTCAGCGGTATGGCCTCCTGAGTGAAAAGTCAATTTTAGGACAGACAGACAGACAGACAGACAGACAGACAGACAGACAGACAGACAGACAGACAGACAGACAGACAGACAGACAGACAGACAGACAGACAGACAGACCCTACAGACAGGGACAGGAGTTATGCTGGTTTACATGGCCTTGCTGGATGAGAGCTTAGAGTAGACAACAGAGGATAGTTATATTACATCTGTAGACAACAGAGGAGAGTTATAACATCTGTAGACAACAGAGGAGAGTTATAACATCTGTAGACAACAGAGGAGAGTTATAACATCTGTAGACAACAGAGGAGAGTTATAACATCTGTAGACTAGCAGAGGATACAGTTATAACATCTGTAGACTAACAGAGGAGAGTTATAACATCTGTAGACTAACAGAGGATAGTTATAACATCTGTAGACTAACAGAGGATACAGTTATAACATCTGTAGACTAACAGAGGAGAGTTATAACATCTGTAGACTAACAGAGGAGAGTTATAACATCTGTAGACTAACAGAGGAGAGTTATAACATCTGTAGACTAACAGAGGAGAGTTATAACATCTGTAGACTAACAGAGGAGAGTTATAACATCTGTAGACTAACAGAGGAGAGTTATAACATCCGTAGACTAACAGAGGATAGTTATAACATCTGTAGACAACAGAGGAGAGTTATAACATCTGTAGACTAACAGAGGAGAGTTATAACATCTGTAGACTAACAGAGGAGAGTTATAACATCTGTAGACTAACAGAGGATACAGTTATAACATCTGTAGACTAACAGAGGATACAGTTATAACATCTGTAGACTAACAGAGGATACAGTTATAACATCTGTAGACTAACAGAGGATAGTTATAACATCTGTAGACTAGCAGAGGAGAGTTATAACATCTGTAGACTAACAGAGGAGAGTTAGAACATCTGTAGACTAACAGGATAGTTATAACATCTGGAGACTAACAGAGGATACAGTTATAACATCTGTAGACTAACAGAGGATCTGCCTTGTTCAGGGGCAGAATGACAGATTTTTACCTTGTCAGCTCGGGGATTCAATCTTGCAACCTTTACGGTTACTAGTAATTTACATTACATTACATTTACTAGTCCAACGTTCTAACCACTAGGCTACCTGCTGGTTACTAGTCCAACGTTCTAACCACTAGGCTACCTGCTGGTTACTAGTCCAACACTCTAACCACTAGGCTACCTGCTGGTTACTAGTCCAACGTTCTAACCACTAGGCTAACTGCTGGTTACTAGTCCAAAGTTCTAACCACTAGGCTACCTGCTGGTTACTAGTCCAACGTTCTAACCACTAGGCTACCTGCTGGTTACTAGTCCAACGTTCTAACCACTAGGCTACCTGCCGCCCCATTCTACATACACTGTTCCAAGGTAGGCCGTCATTGTAAATAAGAATTTGTTCTTAACTGACTTGCCAAGTTAAATAAAGGTTCAAATAAATAAAATAATGAATGTGTGAATGAATGTGTGCCAATGGTTTAATTGAGACTATCTTTAGGTCTGTCCTGGAGAAGAGAAGTCACACCCCTCCGTCACACCCCTCCCACCCTCCCTCCCTCCCTCCCTCCGTCACACCCCTCCCTCCCTCCCTCCCTCCGTCACACCCCCCTCCCGCCCTCCCTCGCCCTCACCCCCTCTCTCCCTCCCATTAGTCACTGCCTCCCATTAGTCACTCCCTCCCTCCCATTAGTCACACCCTCCCTCCCATTAGTCACTCGCTCCCTCCCATTAGTAACATCCTCCCTCCTATTAGTCACACCCTCCCTCCCATTAGTCACTCCCTCCCTCCCATTAGTCACACCCTCCCTCCCATTAGTCACTCCCTCCCTCCCATTAGTCACACCCTCCCTCCCATTAGTCACACCCTCCCTCCCTCCCTCCTCCCATTAGTCACACCCTCCCTCCCTCCCACCTCCCATTAGTACTCTGTAATCTGTTGTTTGTCTAGCCATGCATACAGTACATTGGATCCTCTGTAGTGGTCCGTTCTGGTGCAGGGCTATTTGTGGTTGGTGTGCCTGGAACAGCACCTGTCAGTCAGTGTTAAAGTGGTGGGAGAGACTCAATATGACCCCAAATAAACCCGTGGGTTACTAGGGGGGACACGTACTATGTAGTATGACTTAGAGCCCGTGGGAACTCCTCTGCATGTAGGCTAGATATCAAGTCAGGAGGGGTCAGGAGACACGTACTATGTAGTATGACATAGAGCTCGTGGGAACTTCTCTGACTTTACCGTGAAATACTGAATACAACACGTGTTGACTTTACCGTGAAATACTGAATACAACACGTGTTGACTTTACCGTGAAATACTGAATACAACACGTGTAGACTTTACCGTGAAATATTATATTCCACGTATTTACAAGCCCTTAACCAACAGTGCAGTTCAAGAAAGAGTTAAGAAAATAATTACCAAGTAGACTAAAATAAAAAGCAACAATAAAATAAGAATAACGAGGCTCTATACAGGGGGTATCTGTACTGAGTCAGTGTTGCAGGGGTACAGGTTAGTCGAGGTCATTTCTACATGTAGGTAGGGGTGAAGTGACTATGCATAGATAATAAACAGGAAGTACCAGCAGTGTACAAGATCAGAAGACCAGACCTGCAATCTCTACAACCTGCTGTAACAATGGATCTCCGTCATCTAAAGTGACAGCACAGTATGAATCCTGGAGGCATAACATCAACTCTTTCAGCATTTCAGAACACTGTCTCGAGTCCGTCTGACTGAATGTGTTCTGAGTGGTTCTGCTGCTGGGCTGTGAGTGTCTGTGATGTCTGATGTTGCTCTGTCTGGTGTCTCTCCGTCCGTCCATCTCTCTCTGTTGGTCAATAAACTAGACATACAGAGAGGTCTGTTCAACTTGGGCTGTGAGTGTCTGTGATGTCTGATGTTGCTCTGTCTGGTGTCTCTCCGTCCGTCCATCTCTCTCTGTTGGTCAATAAACTAGACGTACAGAGAGGTCTGTTCAACTTGGGCTGTGAGTGTCTGGAATGTCATGACATGACAAGATATGACATGATAAGGTTTTCTCTAGTGAATGAGACTTCTCCCCCTCCCCCTCTCTCTCTCTCTCTCTCTCTGTCTCTCTCTCTCTCTCTCTCTCTCTCTCTCTCTCTCTCTCTCTCTCTCTCTCTCTCTCTCTCTCTCTCTCTCTCTCCTCTCTCTCTCTCTCTCTCTCTCTCTCTCTCCGTCTTTCTCTCCGTCCTCTCTCTCTCTCTCTTTCTTTATTCTCTTTCTCCCTCTACCTCTCTCTCTCTCTCTGTCCATCTCTCTCTCTCTCTCTCTCTCTCTCTCTCTCTCTCTCTCGCTTTCATTCTGTCCGTCCCCCTCTCTCCCTCTCTCTCTCTCTCTCTCTCTCTCTCTCTCTCTCTCTCTCTTTCTTTCTTTCTTTCTTTCTTTCTTTCTTTCTTTCTTTCTTTCTTTCTCTCTCTCTCTGTCCGTCTCTCTCTCTCTCGCGCTTTCTTTCTGTCTGTCCGTCCCTCCTCTCTCTCTCTCTCTCTCTCTCTCTCTCTCTCTCTCTCTCTCTCTCTCTCTCTCTCTCTCTCTCTCTCGCTTTCTCTCCATCCGTCCCCCTCTCTCTCCCTGTCTCTCTCTCTCTTTCTTTCTCTCTCTTTCTCTAGGTTAGTAAGCTGGAGAGAGAGAAGAGCCATGAGGTGAGACATGAGCAACACAAGTCTACAGTGGTGGTGACTGAGCTGAAGGCCAAGCTCCACGAGGAGAAGACTAAGGAGCTCCAGGGGCTCAGGGAGACGCTGCTACGGACCCACGAGCTGGAGCTGATGAGGGTTATCAAGATCAAAGACGGAGAGATCCAAAGACTACAGGCGCTGGTTTATGCGCTGCGAGATGGATCCACAGACAAGGTACCATACAATACAACTTCATTGTCAAAATTGGAATCGGAAGTTCATATTTTTGCTGTCACAGGAGAGAATGTGAGCTCCCTGGACACCACTGATACACACACACACACACACACACACACACACACACACACACACACACACACACACACACACACACACACACACACACACACACACACACACACACACACACACACACACACACACACACACACACACACACACACACACACACACACACACACACACACACACACACACACACACACACACACAGGAGAGAATGGAGGCCACTGGACACCACTGATACACACACACAGGAGAGAATGTGAGCCCCCTGGACACCACTGATACACACACTCACAGGAGAGAATGGGAGCCCCCTGGACCACACTGATACATACACACACACACAGGAGAGAATGGGAGCCCCCTGGACACCACTGATACACACACACACACAGGAGAGAATGGGAGCTCCCTGGACACCACTGATACACACACACACAGGAGAGAATGGGAGGCCCCTGGACACCACTGATACACACACACACACACACACACACACAGGAGAGAATGGTCACCCTGGACACCACTGATGCATATACACACAGGAGAGAATGGAGGCCCCTGGACACCACTGATACACACACACACACACACACAGGAGAGAATGGTCACCCTGGACACCACTGATACACACACACACAGGAGAGAATGGGAGCTCCCTGGACACCACTGATATATATACAAACAGGAGAGAATGGTCACCCTGGACACCACTGATATATATACAAACAGGAGAGAATGGTCACCCTGGACACCACTGATATATATACAAACAGGAGAGAATGGTCACCCTGGACACCACTGATACACACACACACACAGGAGAGAATGGTCACCCTGGACACCACTGATACACACACACACACACACACAGGAGAGAATGGAGGCCCCTGGACACCACTGATACACACACACACACACACACAGGAGAGAATGGTCACCCTGGACACCACTGATACATACACACACACACGCACACAAACACACAGGAGAGAATGGTCACCCTGGACACCACTGATACACACACACACACAGGAGAGAATGGTCACCCTGGACACCACTGATACACACACACACACACACACACACACACACACACACACACACACACACACACACACACACACACACACACACACACACACACACACACACACACACACACAGGAGAGAATGGTCACCCTGGACACCACTGATACACACACACACACACACACACACACACACACACACACACACACACACACACACACACACACACACACACACACACACACACACACACACACACACACACACACACACACACACACACACACAGGAGAGAATGGTCACCCTGGACACCACTGATACACACACACACACACAGGAGAGAATGGTCACCCTGGACACCACTGATACACACACACACACACAGGAGAGAATGGTCACCCTGGACACCACTGATACACACACACACACACAGGAGAGAATGGTCACCCTGGACACCACTGATACACACACACACACACACACACACACACACACACACACACACACACACACACACACACACACACACACACACACACACACACACACACACACACACACACACACACACACACACACAGGAGAGAATGGTCACCCTGGACACCACTGATACACACACACACACACAGGAGAGAATGGTCACCCTGGACACCACTGATACACACACACACACACACACACACACAGGAGAGAATGGTCACCCTGGACACCACTGATACACACACACACACACAGGAGAGAATGGGAGGCCCCTGGACACCACTGATACACACACACACAGGAGAGAATGGTCACCCTGGACACCACTGATACACACACACACAAGAGAGAATGGTCACCCTGGACACCACTGATACACACACACACAGGAGAGAATGGTCACCCTGGACACCACTGATACACACACACACACACACACACACACACACACACACACACACACACACACACACACACACACACACACACACACACACACACACACACACACACACACACACACACACACACACACACACAGGAGAGAATGGTCACCCTGGACACCACTGATACACACACACACAGGAGAGAATGGTCACCCTGGACACCACTGATACATACACACACACAGGAGAGAATGGTCACCCTGGACACCACTGATACGTACACACACACAGGAGAGAATGGTCACCCTGGACACCACTGATACACACACACACACACAGGAGAGAATGGGAGGCCCCTGGACACCACTGATACACACACACACACAGGAGAGAATGGTCACCCTGGACACCACTGATACACACAAACACAGGAGAGAATGGTCACCCTGGACACCACTGATACACACACACACACACACACACACACACACACACACACACACACACACACACACACACACACACACACACACACACACACACACACACACACACACACACACACACACACACACACACACACACACACACACAGGAGATAATGGTCACCCTGGACACCACTGATACACACACACACACACAGGAGAGAATGGGAGGCCCCTGGACACCACTGATACACACACACACAGGAGAGAATGGTCACCCTGGACACCACTGATACGTACACACACAGGACAGGCTAGATACAGCACAGGTTCAGCTGCAGTGCAGCATCCTGGGATATGTTTAGGTGGTAGTGGATTTTAGCAATGTTCTGATACAAGCAGCCAGACAGTAGCCAGTCCAGTCCATCAGGGAACCTATGGCGGACATTCTGGTTACTGGTCCACCACTCTAACCTCCGGGTAACCTACCCTCCCTGTCAGGTGAAGACGGCTCTGTTTGCGGAGGCGCGTGAGGAGGCCAGGCGTGGTTTTGAGGGGGACAGGAGCAGACTACAGCAGGAGATCTATGAGCTGAAGGGCATGAAGAGACAAATGGAGGAAGCTCTGAACTTGGCCGTCCAGGCAGACAAGACCAAGGCTGCTGAGATACGGTCCGTCTATCATGTACACCAGGAGGAGATCACCCGCATCAAGAGGGAGTGTGAGAGGGAGATACGCAGACTGGTGAGAGGGATTTATACTCTTCATCACACACACATACACACACAGACACACACACACACACACACACACACACACACACACACACACACACACACACACACACACACACACACACACACACACACACACACACACACACACACACACACACACACACACACACACACACACACACACACACACACACACACACAGTAGAGTATACCTCATTGCTTTATAAACTGTACATGTTATTTACAGTCCCATGATCCCTTCTGAGTGAGAGTGTAATGTGTAATGGAGGGTTGTTAAAATGGCGTTTACAGTAATGGGCTTTAATGGGTAGAGATCAGGTGACCTGTGAGGAGAGCTCAGA
>NW_025751487.1:0-15142 GCF_021184085.1 Oncorhynchus gorbuscha
CACAGTAACATCACAGTAACATCACAGTAACATCACAGTAACACCACAGTAACATCACAGTAACATCACAGTAACATCACAGTAACACAATAACATCACAGTAACATCACAGTAACATCACAGTAACATCACAGTAACATCACAGTAACACAATAACACAGTAACATCACAGTAACATAGTAACATCACAGTAACATAGTAACATCACAGTAACATAGTAACATCACAGTAACATCACATTAACATCACAGTAACATCACAGTAACACAGTAACATCACAGTAACATCACAGTAACACAGTAACATCACAGTAACACAGTAACATCACAGTAACATCACAGTAACATCACAGTAACATAGTAACATCACAGTAACATCACAGTAACATAGTAACACAGTAACATCACAGTAACACAGTAACATCACAGTAACACAGTAACATCACAGTAACATCACAGTAACATCACAGTAACATCACAGTAACACAGTAACATCACAGTAACACAGTAACATCACAGTAACACAGTAACATCACAGTAACATCACAGTAACATAGTAACATCACAGTATAATAGTAGCATCACAGTAACATAGTAACATCACAGTAACACAGTAACATCACAGTAACATCACAGTAACATAGTAACATCACAGTAACATCACAGTAACATCACAATAACACAGTAACATCACAGTAACATCACAGTAACACAGTAACATCACAGTAACATCGTAACACAGTAACATCACAGTAACATCAAAGTAACACAATAACATCACAGTAAACATCACAGTAACACAACATCACAGTAACAACATAACATAGTAACATCACAGTAACACAGTAACATCACAGTAACATCACAGTAACATCACAGTAGCAACATTACAGTAACATCACAGTAACACGGTAACATCACAGTAACATCACAGTAACACAGTAACATCACAGTAACACAATAACATCACAGTAACAGTAACCACAGTAACATGGTAACATCACAGTAACATCACAGTAACATCACAGTAACATCACAGTAACATCACAGTAACACAATATAACATCACAGTAACATCACAGTAACATCACAGTAACACAGTAACATCACAGTAACACAGTAACAACAGTAACACAGTAACATCACAGTAACATCACAGTAACATAGTAACATCACAGTATAATAGTAGCATCACAGTAACATAGTAACATCACAGTAACACAGTAACATCACAGTAACATCACAGTAACACACAGTAACATCACAGTAACATCACAGTAACATAGTAACATCACAGTAACATCACAGTAACATCAGTAACATAGTAACATCACAGTAACATCACAGTAACATCACAGTAACATCACAGTAACATCACAGTAACACAATAACATCACAGTAACATCACAGTAACACAGTAACATCACAGTAACATCACAGTAACATCACAGTAATCACAGTAACACATCACAGTAACATCACAGTAACACAGTAACATCACAGTAACACAGTAACATCACAGTAACAACACAGTAACATTACAGTAACATCACAGTAACACAGTAACAGTAACACAGTAACATTACAGTAACATCACAGTAACACACAGTAACATCACAGTAACATCACAGTAACACAGTAACATCACAGTAACACAGTAACATCACAGTAACACAGTAACATCACAGTAACATCACAGTAACATCACAGTAACATCACAGTAACATCACAGTAACATCACAGTAACACAGTAACATCACAGTAACACAGTAACATCACAGTAACACAGTAACATCACAGTAACACAGTAACATCACAGTAAACACAGTAACATCACAGTAACATCACAGTAACATCACAGTAACACAGTAACATCACAGTAACATAGTAACATCACAGTAACATCACAGTAACATCACAGTAACATCACAGTAACATCACAGTAACATCACAGTAAATCACAGTAACATCACAGTAACATAGTAACATCACAGTAACATCACAGTAACATCACAGTAACATCACAGTAACACAATAACATCACAGTAACATCACAGTAACACAGTAACATCACAGTAACACAGTAACATCACAGTAACACAGTAACATCACAGTAACATCACAGTAACACAGTAACATCACACAGTAACATTACATAGTAACATCACAGTAACACAGTAACATCACAGTAACATCACAGTAACACAGTAACATCACAGTAACACAGTAACATCACAGTAACATCACAGTAACATCACAGTAACATCACAGTAACATCACAGTAACATCACAGTATCACAGTAACATCACAGTAACACACAGTAACATCACAGTAACATCACAGTAACACAGTAACATCACAGTAACACAGTAACATCACAGTAACACAGTAACAGTAACACAGTAACATCACAGTAACATAACACAGTAACATCACAGTAACACAGTAACATTACAGTAACATCACAGTAACACAGTAACATCACAGTAACATCACAGTAACACAGTAACATCACAGTAACATCACAGTAACACAGTAACATCACAGTAACATCACAGTAACATCACAGTAACATCACAGTAACATCACAGTAACATCACAGTAACACAGTAACATCACAGTAACACAGTAACATCACAGTAACACAGTAACATTACAGTAACAACAGTCACAGTAACATCACAGTCACAGTAACATTACAGTAACATCACAGTAACACAGTAACATCACAGTAACATCACAGTAACACAGTAACATCACAGTAGCACAGTAACATCACAGTAACATCACAGTAACATCACAGTAACATAGTAACATCACAGTAACATAGTAACATCACAGTAACACAGTAACATCACAGTAACATCACAGTAACATCACAGTAACATCCCAGTTTCACAGTAACATCACAGTAACACAGTAACATCACAGTAACACAGTAACATCACAGTAACACAGTAACATCACAGTAACACAGTAACATCACAGTAACATCACAGTAACATAGTAACATCACAGTAACACAGTAACATCACAGTAACACAGTAACATCACAGTAACATCACAGTAACATCACAGTTTCACAGTAACATCACAGTAACATCACAGTAACATCACAGTAACATCACAGTAACATCACAGTAACATCACAGTAACATCACAGTAACATAGAAACACAGTAACATCACAGTAACACAATAACATCACAGTAACATCACAGTAACACAGTAACATCACAGTAACATCACAGTAATCACAGTAACATCACAGTAACACAATAACATCAAGTAACATCACAGTAACATAGTAACATCACAGTAACATCACAGTAACACAGTAACAACAGTAACATCACAGTAACACAGTAACATTACAGTAACACACAGTAACACGGTAACATCACAGTAACATCACAGTAACACAGTAACATCACAGTAACACAGTAACATTAACACAGTAACATCACAGTAACATCACAGTAACACAGTAACATCACAGTAACATCACAGTAACACCACAGTAACATCACAGTAACATCACAGTAACATCACAGTAACACCACAGTAACATCACAGTAACATCACAGTAACACAATAACATCACAGTAACATCACAGTAACATCACAGTAACACAGTAACATCACAGTAACATAGTAACATCACAGTAACATCACAGTAACACAGTAACATCACAGTAACATCACAGTAACACAATAACATCACAGTAACATCACAGTAACATCACAGTAACATCACAGTAACACAGTAACATCACAGTAACATAGTAACATCACAGTAACATAGTAACATCACAGTAACATCACAGTAACACAATATCATCACAGTAACATCACAGTAACATCACAGTAACACCACAGTAACATCACAGTAACATCACAGTAACACCACAGTAACATATTAACATCACAGTAACATATTAACATCACAGTAACATCACAGTAACATAGTAACATCACAGTAACACAGTAACATCACAGTAACATCACAGTAACATATTAACATCACAGTAACCCAACTTAACACAGTAACATAGTAACATCTACATCTCTGAAGTAGGGTACAGGGTACTATTTATTATTACAGCACCCAACACAGTAGTCCATAGGGTACAGGGTACTATTTATTATTACAGCACCCAACACAGTAGTCCATAGGGTACAGGGTACTATTTATTATTACAGCACCCAACACAGTAGTCCATAGAGTACAGGGTACTATTTATTATTACAGCACCCAACATAGTAGTACATAGGGTACTATTTATTATTACAGCACCCAACACAGTAGTCCATAGGGTACAGGGTACTATTTATTATTACAGCACCCAACACAGTAGTACATAGGGTACTATTTATTATTAAAGCACCCAACACAGTAGTCCATAGGGTACAGGGTACTATTTGCTATTCCAGCACCCAACTTAACTCAAATGACCACAGCAACAACTTTCTGTATATTTGGGTTGCTAGGATACAAAACAACATTCCACCTAAATCCCAGACCTTACAGTGGAGATATCCACACCACCTGGGGCAGAGGTGAATATCTTCCCTTTACATGTATGTTCTCTCTATGAGACATGTTGCTTAGTGTTTCCAGTTCTTTCCCAGAGGTGGACTCCGTTCCTCGTGGTCAAATAGGTCGGAGTCTTTTACGAAAACTTGGAAAAGGAAAATAAGAAAATACTATGGTTATAATCTGTCACGACCAGGGCTTAGTCCCCAATGCACCTTCTACACTATACAGTGCATTACTTTTAATGAGCCGTATCGGCCCTGTTCAACAGAAGTACACTATTTCACTACTTAAGGGGATAGCGTGTCATTTTTGGACGAATTGTACGATATTCAGCCAAGACTGTGGTCCTTTTAAGCAATATTCTGGATTCAGACCATGGGACCTGAAATAGATTTTTAAAATAGGGTTTTTAAATAGATTTTTAAAATAGGGTTTTTAAATACATTTTTTGGGGGGTGAACAGTTCTGTTGTGGATATTCCATAGTCACAGGGATACTGGCAGAGAAATTTAGGGCCATACCTATTGTGTTATAATACAGCCTCGAGCTCATCACATTTCATAGAAATAACCTTTTCAGAATGATTTTATGCTGGTTCGCATATGCAATTGATGTTGAATTTTTTGGGGGGTATGTGTTTTTTTTCCCAAAGAAAAGAAACGTTAATTTAATTAAAATGTAATATATCATAGAAATAAATATTATTTTACAGGATTACATCAGCATCCTTATCGAATATCATATTTTATATTCTAACTTTATAAGTGTGTTAGAATGTCAGTTCTGTGTGTATTTCTCAGAAAGCAGGTTCAAACCAACGATGATATCTGCGTATTTGAACAAGGATATCTGTTGAACAAGGTGTGAATGTGTGTATTTCTCAGAAAGCAGGTTCAAACCAACGATGATATGAACAAGGTGTGAATGTGTGTATTTCCCAGTTCAAACCAACGATGATATCTGTTGAACAAGGTGTGAATGTGTGTATTTCAGAAAGGTTCAAACCAACGATGATATCTGTTGAACAAGGTGTGAATGTGTGTATTTCCCAGAAAGCAGGTTCAAACCAACGATGATATCTGTTGAACAAGGTGTGAATGTGTGTATTTCCCAGAAAGCAGGTTCAAACCAACGATGATATCTGTTGAACAAGGTGTGAATGTGTGTATTTCCCAGAAAGCAGGTTCAAACCAACGATGATATCTGTTGAACAAGGTGTGAATGTGTGTATTTCCCAGAAAGCAGGTTCAAACCAACGATGATATCTGTTGAACAAGGTGTGAATGTGTGTATTTCCCAGAAAGCAGGTTCAAACCAACGATGATATCTGTTGAACAAGGTGTGAATGTGTGTATTTCCCAGAAAGCAGGTTCAAACCAACGATGATATCTGTTGAACAAGGTGTGAATGTGTTCAAACCAACGATGATATCTGTTGAACAAGGTGTGAATGTGTGTATTTCCCCAGAAAGCAGGTTCAAACCAACGATGATATCTGTTGAACAAGGTGTGAATGTGTGTATTTCCCAGAAAGCAGGTTCAAACCAACGATGATATCTGTTGAACAAGGTGTGAATGTGTGTATTTCTCAGTAAGCAGGTTCAAACCAACGGTGATATCTGTTGAACAAGGTGTGAATGTGTGTATTTCCCCAGAAAGCAGGTTCAAACCAACGATGATATCTGTTGAACAAGGTGTGCTCCAAAATAACCAATGAGCTGTTATATAGCCGGTAACCATGGCAGCGTCAAAATGTGTCGACAACCAAGGCGTTTATTATACCCTGGCCAAGTTTATGAGAGGCTTTTTAGAAAGCACTCATGATTAAAACTTGTTTGCCAAACGTCGGCCATTTGCACGTTTGTGCTTTACTGAAACGTCCACACCAGAAAACACACGCTCTAAATATCAGTTTGTCACAGTGGGTTTGTTTTCATTAGTCAGTCGTTACACACAAACACACACATTTAAAAACACACTCTACATTAAAAACAGGTCCATTGAAACCTGCTCCAGTTTACTGCAGCAGCTCTCTCGGCTTGCTGCCGAGCATGGGGCTAGATGTAGAGTGTGTGTACGTGTCTGCCATGAAGCTAAATGGTTGGGAGGCAGACAGATTGAAAGCACTGGGGCAACGCAGCTTGCGTCTGTTGTTTTGCAAATAGTACCCTGTACCCTACGGTCCCTGGTCAGTAGAGAGCAGAGAGAGAGAGAGAGAGAGAGAGAGAGAGAGAGAGAGAGAGAGAGAGAGAGAGAGAGGAGGCAGAGAGAGAGAGAGAGAGAGAGAGAGAGAGAGAGAGAGAGAGAGAGAGAGAGAGAGAGAGAGAGAGGCAGAGAGGGAGTGAGAGGGAGAGAGAGAGAGAGAGGGAGTGAGAGAGAGAGAGAGAGTTTGTGAAAAAGCTATGAATAACAAAACACCAATTTCAACAGTATTTTCTCTCGTCAGTATTTTTTCTCAACAGAGGTCCAGGCCTCTCTAAATCTGTGCCAGTGATGTGTCTTGTCTTCAGACTGTGAGAGCAGAGAGTGGCCGGACCGGGCCTCTTGTTTGTTATAGCGTTCAGACATTTCCACTTGGCCGTTTCTCCCTCTCTGATGTATTACATTGGTCCTTCCTTAATGTGGCATTTTCAAAAACAATACAATTTCATTAATGCTAGTAAAACCAAATGCTTTTCAACCGATCGCTGCCTGCACCCGCACGCCTGACCAGCATCACCACCCTGGATGGTTCCAACCTTGAATATGTGGACACCTATAAGTACCTAGGTATCTGGCTAGACTGCAAACTCTCCTTCCAGACCCATATCAAACATCTCCAATCAAAAATCAAATCAAGAATCAGCTTTCTATCCCGCAACAAAGCCCCCTTCACTCACGCTGCCAAGCTTACCTAGTAAAACTGACTATCCTACCGATCCTCGACTTCGGCGACGTCATCTACAAAATTGCTTCCAACACTCAACTCAGCAAACTGGATGCAGTTTATCACAGTGCCTTCCGTTTTGTCACTAAAGCACCTTATACCACCCACCACTGCGACTTGTATGCTCTAGTCGGCTAGTCCTCGCTACATATTTGTCGCCAGACCCACTGGCTCCAGGTCATCTACAAGGCCATGCTAGGCAAAGCTCCGCCTTATCTCAGCTCACTGGTCACGATGGCAACACCCACCCGTAGCACGCGCTCCAGCAGGTGTATCTCATTGATCATCCCTAAAGCCAACGCCTCATTTGGCCGCCTTTCGTTCCTGTACTCTCCTGCCTGTGACTGGAACGAATTGCAAAAATCGCTGAAGTTGGAGACTTTTATCTCCCTCACCAACTTCAAACATCAGCTAGCTGAGCAGCTAACCGATCGCTGCAGCTGTACATAATCTATTGGTAAATAGCACACCCATTTTCACCTACCTCATCCCCACAGTTTTTATTTATTTACTTTTCTGCTCTTTTGCACACCAATATCTCTACCTGTACATGATCATCTGATCATTTATCACTCCAGTGTTAATCTGCAATATTGTAATTATTCGCCTACCTCCTCATGCCTTTTGTACACATTGTATATAGACTGCCCCTTTTTTTCTACTGTGTTATTGACTTGTTAATTGTTTACTCCATGTGTAACTCTGTGTTGTCTGTTCACACCGCTATGCTTTATCTTGGCCAGGTCGCAGTTGCAAATGAGAACCTGTTCTCAACTAGCCTACCTGGTTAAATAAAGGTGAAATAAAAAAATAAAATAAAAATAATAATTAAAAATATATATTTCATTCATAGCGTTTGTGAGGATTTCACCCATGATCACAGCTGCACAATATGTGACCAATACAATGGGATTTGATAGGAAGAAAAGTCAATTATTGCACATAAAAGCAGAACCACTGCATAAGGTTATTCAATGTAATCCCTTACCTTCACTGTGTGGGTAGAGTTAGGGGGTCGTAACCCCTTACCTTCACTGCGTGGGTAGAGTTAGGGGGTAGTAACCCCTTACCTTCACTGTGTGGGTAGAGTTAGGGGGTCGTAACCCCTTACCTTAACTGTGTGGGTAGAGTTAGGGGGTCGTAACCCCTTACCTTCACTTATCTTCACTGTGTGGGTAGAGTTGGGGGTCGTAACCCCTTACCTTAACTGTGTGGGTAGAGTTAGGGGTCGTAACCCCTTACCTTCACTGCGTGGCTAGAGTTGGGGGGTCGTAACCCTTACCTTAACTGCGTGGGTAGAGTTGGGGGGTTGTAACCCTTACCTTAACTGCGTGGGTAGAGTTGGGGGGGTCGTAACCCTTACCTTAACTGCGTGGGTAGAGTTGGGGGTTGTACCTTAACTGCCGTAACCCCTTACCTTAACTGCGTGGGTAGAGTTGGGGGGTCGTAACCCTTACCTTAACTGCGTGGGTAGAGTTGGGGGGTCGTAACCCTTACCTTAACTGCGTGGGTAGAGTTGGGGGGGGTCGTAACCCTTACCTTAACTGCGTGGGTAGAGTTGGGGGGGTTGTAACCCTTACCTTAACTGTGCGGGTAGAGTTAGGGGGTCGTATGCTGTGGACACCATTCTCTGTGAGCCCAGATCTGTAGATTTCAGCACAGTTTCTGTAGATCACTGGCTCCTCTTTGGGTGTAGTGGGTATATCTGGGTAGAGAGGGATAACATCCAGGATAATGACTATGTACTGGGTATATCTGGGTAGAGAGGGATAACATCCAGGATAATGACTATGTACTGGGTATATCTGGGTAGAGAGGGATAACATCCAGGATAATGACTATGTACTGGGTATATCTGGGTAGAGAGGGATAGCATCCAGGATAATGACTATGTACTGGGTATATCTGGGTAGAGAGGGATAACATCCAGGATAATGACTATGTACTGGGTATATCTGGGTAGAGAGGGATAACATCCAGGATAATGACTATGTACTGGGTATATCTGGGTAGAGAGGGATAACATCCAGGATAATGACTATGTACTGGGTATATCTGGGTAGAGAGGGATAACATCCAGGATAATGACTATGTACTGGGTATATCTGGGTAGAGAGGGATAACATCCAGGATAATGACTATGTACTGGGTATATCTGGGTAGAGAGGGATAGCATCCAGGATAATGACTATGTACTGGGTATATCTGGGTAGAGAGGGATAACATCCAGGATAATGACTATGTACTGGGTATATCTGGGTAGAGAGGGATAGTATGCAGGATAATGACTATGTACTGGGTATATCTGGGTAGAGAGGGATAACATCCAGGATAATGACTATGTACTGGGTATATCTGGGTAGAGAGGGATAGCATGCAGGATAATGACTATGTACTGGGTATATCTGGGTAGAGAGGGATAACATCCAGGATAATGACTATGTACTGGGTATATCTGGGTAGAGAGGATAACATCCAGATAGCATCCAGGATAATGACTATGTACTGGGTATATCTGGGTAGAGAGGGATAACATCCAGGATAATGACTATGTACTGGGTATATCTGGGTAGAGAGGATAGCATCCAGGATAATGACTATGTACTGGGTATATCTGGGTAGAGAGGGATAACATCCAGGATAATGACTATGTACTGGGTATATCTGGGTAGAGAGGGATAGCATGCAGGATAATGACTATGTACTGGGTATATCTGGGTAGAGAGGGATAACATCCAGGATAATGACTATGTACTGGGTATATCCTAGAGAGGGATAGCATGCAGGATAAATGACTATGTACTGGGTATATCTGGGTAGAGAGGGATAACATCCAGGATAATGACTATGTAAATCTGACTATGTACTGGGTATATCTGGGTAGAGAGGGATAGCATGCAGGATAATGACTATGTACTGGGTATATCTGGGTAGAGAGGGATAACATCCAGGATAATGACTATGTACTGGGTATATCTGGGTAGAGAGGGATAGCATGCAGGATAATGACTATGTACTGGGTATATCTGGGTAGAGAGGGATAGCATCCAGGATAATGACTATGTACTGGGTATATCTGGGTAGAGAGGGATAACATCCAGGATAATGACTATGTACTGGGTATATCTGGGTAGAGAGGGATAGCATTCAGGATAATGACTATGTACTGGGTATATCTGGGTAGAGAGGGATAGCATCCAGGATAATGACTATTGGTTTTCCTACTCCTACTTTCCTACTACCTAAAACCAGTGGAAAAGCACAAAAAAATGCTTTCATTACTTCCAATTAACAAACACATTCACAGTAGATCTCTCTCACCGTTGCAGTGGGTGACCATGGTTAGCAGCTGCTGCACGGTGTCAGTCAGTATAGCCTGCTGTTTCTGCAGTAGTGTGCTGTTGTGTGTGGAGCTCCCCAGCTCTCCATTTAGCTGGGTGACCAGGCGCCTCTGTCTCTCCAGCATGTCCTGCAACTGCTGTTTCTCCTTCTGAAGATCCTGGAGCTCCTTAACGTGCCTGGCCTCTAAAGCTGAGAACCTTTGCTCTAGCAAACTAAAACAGAGATACATACGAGAGAGAGAGAGATGGAGGGGGAGAGAAGAGAGAGAGTGAGTTATATAACCCATTGCCCTTCATGGTTGTGAGGTCTGGGGTCTGCCTCTTCAACTAAGAATTAACAGAAAACTGAGCAAAAAGAGAGTACACAGTGGCAGAATACCTGACCACTGTGACTGACCCAAACTTAAGGAAAGCTTTGACTATGTACAGACTCAGTGAATATAGCCTTGCTATTGAGAAAGGCTGCCGTAGGCAGACCTGGCTCTCAAGAGAAGACAGGCTATATGAACATTTCCCACACAATTAGGTGGAAACTGAGCAGCAGAGAGAGTTTGGGCACCCAGAACACATAAAACGCTCAAACAAACAAAAACATGATTAAACATCAAATAAAAACACAACACCAAATCCTCTTCCACAGTAACACAACAACCTCTGAATGAGTCATATACTCAAAAACAGATAAATCGGTCAAAGACCAGTTTCAAAATAATAAAACAGAAATTCCCTAAAAGGATTTTTTACGTCCATTGGAGTGTCACCTATGTCCTTATATTAGTTATATTCAAGAATAAAGCCAATAAGTGATTTTTATTGTGATACATATAAATGTACCCTAATAAAATGTCATTCAGTATAACAATGTTTTTTTTAATAAATACAATTTAATACCCATTTTTCATTAATCACAAGATTATATATTCATGCTTAGACTGGCAGAAATATAATTTCCCAGAAAAAAATGTCATTTTTATTTTGAATACCACATATGTGATGCGTCACATATGAAGATTTTATACAAAAACTTCCTGCCAAAAAAAACCGCACAAATTTATAAAAATATCTTTCACTTCATTCTTTGATATTTGTTTTTGTCTGTTTGTTGATATTTGTTGTTTGTGTCTCGCTGAGAGAGATACATGACACCACACACATAAAGAACATGGGTTTTATTATACAACATAGTTCACATGAGGTACAATTGAAATCACCTAGGATGTTGAGCTGGTACCAGTTGTTCAAGGGGGGCTGCTCAAAAGAGTTTCCTTCAGTGGATACTGGAGTTAAGTTCATCGTCATTTGTAAGATTTTTTTTTCACGGCGCCTCCTCTGATTGAATCTACATTTTTCCCCTCTTTTTTTTTCAGCATCAGATTGTGTCGTTGTACGGATCGGTGGATGATCCGGATTGACATCTTTCATTATCCTCTGATCGCTGAAAAACCAAAACGTAAGAGTTGTGACACTGGCACAGAATAGGATTAGCATTTCCATTAAATGTTAATAGTAGGCTAAACAATGATAAAAATTTATAACAATTTATCAAAGTTTAAATGTTAAATCAACTCCTTCTCCCCTTTCTCTCTCAAACATGTTTTGTTATTTTTTTCATTGGTTAATAATAATTTTGTTAATTGTTAATAATAAGCACTATAGTACAATTTGTGCCGGTGACTGGTCTGTGCTGTGCAGCCCTCTCCTTATTAGACAACGGCATAAGATAACGAGCCTTAAAATGCCATAAAATAGTTTACAATTATAATATACAGCATTCATACAAGTAAATATGAATTGCATGATTAAATGCTGTAAACTAGTGACAACAGGGGATAACAAAGCTACATTCAGCTTAACGGGTGACTTTGTGGTGTGACATGAAACTTTTGTTGTGCTGAAGGACGTATTTCATGAATAAACATAGTCAACAGAGCAGTTCCTTGGCCACTATAAAGTAATGACCAATAAAGATTATCCTTACTTTTCATATTTAATATAGGTTTTTATAAAATAATAACATTAAAAGTATGTTTTCTGTGTTGTACTGAAGGATATGTACCATCTAAAGGTAAGGAGTAACATTAAGACTATCCCATCTAAAGGTAAGGAGTAACATTAAGACTATCCCATCTAAAGGTAGACAGTAACATTAAGACTATCCCATCTAAAGGTAAGGAGTAACATTAAGACTATCCCATCTAAAGGTAAGGAGTAACATTAAGACTATACCATCTAAAGGTAAGGAGTAACATTAAGACTATCCCATCTAAAGGTAAGGAGTAACATTAAACATTAAGACTATCCCATCTAAAGGTAGACAGTAACATTAAGACTATACCATCTAAAGGTAAGGAGTAACATTAAGACTATCCCATCTAAAGCTAAGGAGTAACATTAAACATTAAGACTATCCCATCTAACGGTAAGGAGTAACATTAAGACTGTACCATCTAAAGGTAAGGAGTAACATTAAGACTGTACCATCTAAAGGTAAGGAGTAACATTAAGACTATACCATCTAAAGGTAAGGAGTAACATTAAACATTAAGACTATACCATCTAAAGGTAAGGAGTAACATTAAGACTATACCATCTAAAGGTAAGGAGTAACATTAAGACTATACCATCTAAAGGTAAGGAGTAACATTAAACATTAAGACTATACCATCTAAAGGTAAGGAGTAACATTAAGACTATACCATCTAAAGGTAAGGAGTAACATTAAGACTATACCATCTAAAGGTAAGGAGTAACATTAAACATTAAGACTATACCATCTAAAGGGTAAGGAGTAACATTAAGACTATCCCATCTAAAGGTAGGAGTAACATTAAGACTATACCATCTAAAGGTAAGGAGTAACATTACGACTATCCCATCTAAAGGTAAGGAGTAACATTAAGACTATACCATCTAAAGGTAAGGAGTAACATTACGACTATCCCATCTAAAGGTAAGGAGTAACATTAAGACTATACCATCTAAAGGTAAGGAGTAACATTAAACATTAAGACTATACCATCTAAAGGGTAAGGAGTAACATTAAGACTATCCCATCTAAAGGTAGGGAGTAACATTAAGACTATACCATCTAAAGGGTAAGGAGTAACATTAAGACTATACCATCTAAAGGTAGGGAGTAACATTAAGACTATACCATCTAAAGGTAAGGAGTAACATTAAACATTAAGACTATACCATCTAAAGGGTAAGGAGTAACATTAAGACTATCCCATCTAAAGGTAGGGAGTAACATTAAGACTATCCCATCTAAAGGTAGGGAGTAACATTAAGACTATACCATCTAAAGGTAAGGAGTAACATTAAACATTAAGACTATCCCATCTAACGGTAAGGAGTAACATTAAAGGCACACCTGAAATTGGAGGGTGCGCAATTCAAATAAATAATCATAAAAATGATGGATATTAAAGATTTAGGTACATACAAGTGTCTTATTTCGGTTAAAAGCTCAAAGTCTTGTTCATCTAACTGTATCGTCTGATTTACAATAGGCTTTACAGTGAAAGTATGCCATGCGATTGTTTGAGGACGGTGCCCAACATCAAAATATTTTCCAACTTAGCGCAGACTTCATAAAATCACAAATAGCAATTAAATATTCACTTACTTTTTGAACATCTTCCTCTGATTTGCAATCCAAAGGGTCCCAGCTACAACATGAATGGTTGTTTTGTCAGATAAAATCCTCTTTATATCCCAAAAAGTCTGTTTAGTTGGCGCCATCGATTTGAGTAATCCACTCGTTCAACATGCAGAGAAACGAATCCAAAAAGCTACTGATAAACTTTGTTAAAACAAGTCCAAATATGTTTCTATTTGATCCTCTACAATGTAAATAAACGAAAAGTAATGTTCAATAGAGAAGCAAAATTAGCAGGTGCGCATCCTCTTCGTTGCGCACGTACAGACTGATTTCTGAATCCCACTACCAAAACTCTAAATTCTTCCTCGTTTGGGAAACAACAAGCCTGAAACCTTGAACAAAGACTGGCGACATCTAGTGGAAGACATAGGAATTGCCAACTGGGAGCTGGAATTGGATATTCGGTCCATTGGAAGAGCATGAGCTCAAAAAAAAAAAAAAAAAAAATCAGGTTGGATTTGAATTGGATTTTCTCCTAACATATCAATTGTGTTATAGTCTCATACATTATTTTAACATTTCTACATTTCTACAAACTTCAAAGTATTTTCTATCCAATGGTGTCACTTATATGCATATCCTGGCTTCTGGAACTGAGTAACAGGCAGTTAACTTTGGCAGTTAAACTTTGGGCACGTCAGTCAGACAGGAAGCGGATAAAAAATAGCCTGAA
>NW_025751488.1:0-2500 GCF_021184085.1 Oncorhynchus gorbuscha
CAGAGACAGAGAGAGAGAGAGAGACAGAAACAGAGACACAGACAGAGACAGAGAGAGAGAGACAGAAACAGAGACACAGACAGAGAGAGAGACAGAGACAGAGACAGAGTGTATGTAATGTTTACTATTCATTTTGATTGTTTATTTCACTGTGTGTGTGCGCGTGCGTGTGTGTCTGTGTGTGTCTGTGTGTGTGCGTGTGCGTGCATGTGTGTGTCTGTGTGTGTGTGTGTGTGCGCGCGTGCGTGTGTGCATGTGTGTGTGTGTGTGTGTGCGTGCGTGTGTGCGTGTGTGTATGTGTGTGTGTGCGTGCGTGCGCGTGTGTGTGTGCGTGCGTGTGTGTGTGCGTGTGTGCGTGCGTGTGTGCGTGCGTGTGCGTGCGTGTGTGTGTGCACAGAGAACACTCAAAAATCTATCAGGCAATTATCTGGATCTCCTCTGTCATGTCCAGAATCATTCTACCATTCTAACTCTGACCACCGTGTTCTGTCCTGGGAGAGGAGGAAGATTCTGTTGAGCTTGAACTTTCTTTGATTTGAAAACATCATTCTGCCTTGTCTGTCTGTCCTTTGTGGCTAACAGAGCAGTGCAGGGTAAAGGAATAATAAGAGAGAGAGAGAGAGAGAGAGACTGAGATAGAGAGAACAATAGAGACAGAGGAGAGAGAGAGAGAAGAGAGAGACAGCGAGAGAGAGACAGAGAGAGAGAGAGAGAGAGAGAGAGAGAGAGAGAGAGAGAGAGAGAGAGAGAGAGAGAGAGAGACAGAGAGAGACAGAGAGAGAGCAGAGAGAGAGACTGAGAGAGAGAGAGAGACACAGAGAGAGAGACATAGGAGAGAGAGAGAGAGACAGAGAGAGAGACTGAGAGAGAGAGAGAGAGAGACTGAGAGAGAGAGACAAGAGAGACAGAGAGAGAGAGAGAGACAGAGAGAGACAGAGAGAGAGAGAGAGAGAGAGAGACATAGAGAGAGAGAAGAGAGAGAGAGAGAGAGAGAGAGAGAGAGAGAGAGAGAGAGAGAGAGAGAGAGAGAGAGACAGAGAGAGAGAGAGAGAGAGAGAGAGAGAGAGAGAGAGAGAGAGAGAGAGAGAGAGAGACACAGAGAGAGACATAGGAGAGAGAGAGACAGAGAGAGAGACTGAGAGAGAGACAGAGAGAGAGACTGAGAGAGAGAACAATAGAGACAGAGAGAGAGAGAGACAGAGAGAGAGACTGAGAGAGAGGCGAGAGAGAGACTGAGAGAGAGAGAACAATAGAGACAGAGAGAGAGACTGAGAGAGACAGAGAGAGAGACTGAGAGAGAGACTGAGAGAGAAAGAACAATCGAGACAGAGAGAGAGAGAGAGACACAGAGAGAGACATAGGAGAGAGACAGAGACAGAGAGACAGAGAGCGAGACAGGGGGATGACCGAGCAAGAGACAGGCAGAGATTAAAAGTTTCTCTCTGTTTCAGATCTTGTAAAAGTCTTAGACAGCAGAATGATGTGTTTACTAGTTTGTTTGAGCAGAGGGAGGCTTTCTGCCAGATCCCATCCAATAAACACCAAGTAGATATGTTCTGATCCCCTCCAACAAACACCAAGTAGATATGTTCTGATCCCCTCCAACAAACACCAAGTAGATATGTTCTGATCCCCTCCAATAAACACCAAGTAGATATGTTCTGATCCCCTCCAATAAACACCAAGTAGATATGTTCTGATCCCCTCCAACAAACACCAAGTAGATATGTTCTGATCCTCCAACAAACACCAAGTAGATATGTTCTGATTCCAACAAACACCAAGTAGATATGTTCTTGATCCTCCAACAAACACCAAGTAGATATGTTCTGATCCTCCAATAAACACCAAGTAGATATGTTCTGATCCCCTCAATAAACACCAAGTGATATGTTCTGATCCTCAACAAACACCAAGTAGATATGATTCCAACAAACTGATATCCTCCAACAAACACCAAGTAGATATGTTCTGATCCCTCCAATAAACACCATATGTTCTGTAGATATGTTCTGATCCCCTCCAACAAAACACCAAGTAGATATGTTCTGATCCCCTCAATAAACACCAAGTAGATATGTTCTGATCCCCTCAACAAACACCAAGTAGATATGTTCTGATCCTCAACAAACACCAAGCAGATATGTTCTGATCCCCTCAATAAACACCAAGCAGATATGTTCTGTCCCCTCCAATAAACACCAAGTAGATATGTTCTGATCCCCTCCAACAAACACCAAGTAGATGTGTTCTGATTCAAGTAGATGTTCTGATTCCGAGAGTCGTTCCCTCATTGACTTTATTTGTAAACAAACAACCAACAGCCTCGTGAAAACATTATTACATCAGAAATGTTTTGTGTTCAACTTAAAGGTCTAAACAGAGACCTTCACACTGTGACGTTGGGCTCTACACAGAGACCTTCACACTGTGATGTTGGGCTCTACACAGGAGACCTTCACACTGTGACGTTGGGCTCTACACAGAGACCTTCACACTG
>NW_025751488.1:7500-15138 GCF_021184085.1 Oncorhynchus gorbuscha
ATCATCAGCCTCTATCCTCCTACTGAAAAGAAGACCCTCCATCAGCCTCTATCCTCCTACTGATCAAACTGAAGACCCTCCATCAGCCTCTATCCTCCTACTGAAAGAAGACCCTCCATCAGCCTCTATCCTCCTACTGAAAAGAAGACCCTCCATCAGCCTCTATCCTCCTACTGAAAGAAGACCCTCCATCAGCCTCTATCCTCCTACTGAAAAGAAGACCCTCCATCAGCCTCTATCCTCCTACTGAAAAGAAGACCCTCCATCAGCCTCTATCCTCCTACTGAAAAGAAGACCCTCCATCAACCCTCTATCCTCCTACTGAAAAGAAGACCCTCCATCAGCCTCTATCCTCCTGGACCCTGAAACTGAAGACCCTCCATCAGCCTCTATCCTCCTACTGAAAAGAAGACCCTCCATCAGCCTCTATCCTCCTCCTACTGAAAAGAAGACCCTCCATCAGCCTCTATCCTCCTACTGAAAAGAAGACCCTCCATCAGCCTCTATCCTCCTCCTACTGAAAAGAAGACCTGACCCTATCCTCCTACTGAAAAGAAGACCCTCCATCAGCCTCTATCCTCCTACTGAGAAAGAAGACCCTCCATCAGCCTCTATCCTCCTCCTACTGAAAAGAAGACCCTCCATCAGCCTCTATCCTCCTACTGAATCATTGGATGGAGGGAAGAGTAAGACAGGGAGATCTTCTGAATCAGCCTCAAAGAGATGCACTGGAAGACATTGGAAGAGATGGAGAGGAGAGAAAAGAGCAGATGCACCATGGAAGACATTGGATGGAGGGATGGAGAGATGAAAGGAGCAGGGAGATGCACCATGGAAGACATTGGATGGAGGGATGGAGAGATAGACGGAGCAGGGAGATGCACCATGGAAGACATTGGATGGAGGGATGGAGAGATAGACGGAGCAGGGAGATGCACCATGGAAGACATTGGATGGGAGGGATGGAGAGATGAAACGGAGCAGGGAGATGCACCATGGAAGACATTGGATGGAGGGATGGAGAGATAGACGGAGCAGGGAGATGCACCATGGAAGACATTGGATGGAGGGATGGAGAGATAGACGGAGCAGGGAGATGCACCATGGAAGACATTGGATGGAGGGATGGAGAGATGAAAGGAGCAGGGAGATGCACCATGGAAGACATTGGATGGAGGGATGGAGAGATAGACGGAGCAGGGAGATGCACCATGGAAGACATTGGATGGAGGGATGGAGAGATAGACGGAGCAGGGAGATGCACCATGGAAGACATTGGATGGAGGGATGGAGAGATAGACGGAGCAGGGAGATGCACCATGGAAGACATTGGATGGAGGGATGGAGAGATAACGGAGCAGGGAGATGCACCATGGAAGACATTGGATGGAGGGATGGAGAGATGAAAGGAGCAGGGAGATGCACCATGGAAGACATTGGATGGAGGGATGGAGAGATAGACGGAGCAGGGAGATGCACCATGGAAGACATTGGATGGAGGGATGGAGAGATGAAAGGAGCAGGGAGATGCACCATGGAAGACATTGGATGGAGGGATGGAGAGATGAAAGGAGCAGGGAGATGCACCATGGAAGACATTGGATGGAGGGATGGAGAGATAGACGGAGCAGGGAGATGCACCATGGAAGACATTGGATGGAGGATGGAGAGATGAAAGGAGCAGGGAGATGCACCATGGAAGACATTGGATGGAGGGATGGAGAGATGAAAGGAGCAGGAGATGCACCATGGAAGCAGGGAGATGCACCATGGAAGACATTGGATGGAGGGATGGAGAGATAGACGGAGCAGGGAGATGCACCATGGAAGACATTGGATGGAGGGATGGAGAGATGGAGGGAAGGAGCAGGGAGATGCACCATGGAAGACATTGGATGGAGGGATGGAGAGATGAAAGGAGCAGGGAGATGCACCATGGAAGACATTGGATGGAGGGATGGAGAGATAGACGGAGCAGGGAGATGCACCATGGAAGACATTGGATGGAGGGATGGAGAGATGAAAGGAGCAGGGAGATGCACCATGGAAGACATTGGATGGAGGGATGGAGAGATAGACGGAGCAGGGAGATGCACCATGGAAGACATTGGATGGAGGGATGGAGATGGAGGGATGGAGAGAAAGGAGCAGGGAGATGCACCATGGAAGACATTGGATGGAGGGATGGAGAGATGAAAGGAGCAGGGAGATGCACCATGGAAGACATTGGATGGAGGGATGGAGAGATAGACGGAGCAGGGAGATGCACCATGGAAGACATTGGATGGAGGGATGGAGAGATGAAGAGGAGCAGGGAGATGCACCATGGAAGACATTGGATGGATGGAGGATGGAGAGATGATGGAAAATTGATGGAGCAGGGAGATGCACCATGGAAGACATTGGATGGAGGGATGGAGAGATAGAAGGAGCAGGGGAGATGCACCATGGAAGACATTGGATGGAGGGATGGAGAGATGAAAGGAGCAGGGAGATGCACCATGGAAGACATTGGATGGAGGGATGGAGAGATAGACGGAGCAGGGAGATGCACCATGGAAGACATTGGATGGAGGGATGGAGAGATAGACGGAGCAGGGAGATGCACCATGGAAGACATTGGATGGAGGGATGGAGAGATAGACGGAAGACATTGGATGGAGGGATGGGAGATGCACCATGGAAGACATTGGATGGAGGGATGGAGAGATAGACGGAGCAGGGAGATGCACCATGGAAGACATTGGATGGAGGGATGGAGAGATAGACGGAGCAGGGAGATGCACCATGGAAGACATTGGATGGAGGGATGGAGAGATGGAAGACGGAGCAGGGAGATGCACCATGGAAGACATTGGATGGAGGGATGGAGAGATAGACGGAGCAGGGAGATGCACCATGGAAGACATTGGATGGAGGGATGGAGAGATAGACGGAGCAGGGAGATGCACCATGGAAGACATTGGATGGAGGGATGGAGAGATGAGAAGGAGCAGGGAGATGCACCATGGAAGACATTGGATGGAGGGATGGAGAGATAGACGGAGCAGGGAGATGCACATTGGATGGAGGGATGGAAGACATTGGATGGAGGGATGGAGAGATAGACGGAGCAGGGAGATGCACCATGGAAGACATTGGATGGAGGGATGGAGAGATAGAACGGAGCAGGGAGATGCACCATGGAAGACATTGGATGGAGGGATGGAGAGATAGACGGAGCAGGGAGATGCACCATGGAAGACATTGGATGGAGGGATGGAGATAGACGGAGCAGGGAGATGCACCATGGAAGACATTGGATGGAGGGATGGAGAGATAGACGGAGCAGGGAGATGCACCATGGAAGACATTGGATGGAGGGATGGAGAGATAGACGGAGCAGGGAGATGCACCATGGAAGACATTGGATGGAGGGATGGAGAGATAGACGGAGCAGGGAGATGCACCATGGAAGACATTGGATGGAGGGATGGAGAGATAGACGGAGCAGGGAGATGCACCATGGAAGACATTGGATGGAGGGATGGAGAGATAGAAGGAGCAGGGATGGAGAGATGGAGGGATGGACGGATGGAGAGATGGAGGGATGGAGAGATGGAGGGATGGAGAGAGGGAGAGATAGAAGGAGCAGGGATGGAGAGATAGAAGGAGCAGGGATGGAGAGATGGAGGGATGGACGGATGGAGAGATAGAAGGAGCAGGGATGGAGAGAAGGAGCATGATGGAGAGATAGAAGGAGCAGGGATGGAGAAATAGAAGGAGCAGGGATGGAGAGATAGAAGGAGGATGGATGGAGAGGAGGAGCATGATGGAGGAAGTGCACCATGGAAGACGGAGTAGGGATGGAGAGATAGAAGGAGCAGGGATGGAGAGATAGAAGGAGCAGGGATGGAGAGATGGAGGGATGGAGAGATAGAAGGAGCAGGGATGGAGAGATAAAAGGAGCAGGGATGGAGAGATAGAAGGAGCGGGATGGAGAGATAGAAGGAGCAGAGATGGAGAGATAGAAGGAGCGGGATGGAGAGATAGAAGGAGCAGGGATGGAGAGATAGAAGGAGCAGGGATGGATAGATAAAAAGGAGCAGGGATGGAGAGATAGAAGGATGGGATGGAGAGATAGAAGGAGCAGGGATGGAGAGATAGAAGGAGCAGGGATGGAGAGATGGAAGGATGGAAGAGATAGAAGGAGCAGGGATGGAGAGATGGAAAAGGAGCAGGGATGGAGAGATAGAAGGAGCGGGATGGAGAGATAGAAGGAGCAGGGATGGAGAGATAGAAGGAGCGGGATGGAGAGATAGAAGGAGCAGGGATGGAGAGATAGAAGGAGCAGGGATGGAGAGATAGAAGGAGTGGGATGGAGAGATAGAAGGAGCGGGGATGGAGAGATAGAAGGAGCAGGGATGGAGAGATAGGAGCAGGGAGGAGCGGGATGGAGAGATAGAAGGAGCGGGATGGAGAGATAGAAGGAGCGGGATGGAGAGATAGAAGGAGCGGGATGGAGAGATAGAAGGAGAGGGATGGAGAGATAGAAGGAGCAAGGATGGAGAAATAGAGGGAGCAGGAATGGAGAGATGGAGGGATGGAAGAGATGGAGAGATAGAAGGAGCAGGGATGGAGAGATGGGGGGATGGAGGGATGGAGAGATGGAGAGATAGAAGGAGCAGGGATGAAGAGATGGGGGATGGAGGGATGGAGAAATAGAAGGAGCAGGGATGAAGAGATGGAGGGATGGAGAGATGGAGAGATAGAAGGAGCAGGGATGGAGAGATAAAAGGAGCAGGGATGGAGAGATAGAAGGAGCAGGGATGGAGAGATAGAAGGAGCAGGGATGGAGAGATAGAAGGAGCAAGGATGGAGAGATAGAAGGAGCAGGGATGGAGAGATAAAAGGAGCAGGGATGGAGAGATAGAAGGAGCAGGGATGGAGAGATAGAAGGAGCAGGGATGGAGAGATAAAAGGAGCAGGGATGGAGAGATAGAAGGAGCAGGGATGGAGAGATAGAAGGAGCAGGGATGGAGAGATAGAAGGAGCAGGGATGGAGAGATAGAAGGAGCAGGGATGGAGAGATAGAAGGAGCAGAAGGAGGGAGAGATAGAAGGAGCAGGGATGGAGAGATAGAAGGAGCAGGGGATGGAGAGATAGAAGGAGCAGGGATGGAGAGATAGAAGGAGCAGGGATGGAGAGAAGGATGGAGAGATAGAAGGAGCAGGGATGGAGAGATAGAAGGAGCAGGGATGGAGAGATAGAAGGAGCAGGGATGGAGAGATAGAAGGAGCAAGGATGGAGAGATAGAAGGAGCAAGGATGGAGAGATAGAAGGAGCAGGGATGGAGAGATAAAAGGAGCAGGGATGGAGAGATAGAAGGAGCAGGGATGGAGAGATAGAAGGAGCAGGGATGGAGAGATAGAAGGAGCATGGGGATGGAGAGATAGAAGGAGCAGGGATGGAGAGATAAAAAGGATGGAGAGATAGAAGAGCAGGGATGGAGAGATAGAAGGAGCAGGGATGGAGAGATAAGAAGGAGCAGGGATGGAGAGATAGAAGGAGCAGGGATGGAGAGATAGAAGGGAGCAGGGATGGAGAGATAAAGGAGCAGGGATGGAGAGATAGAAGGAGCAGGGATGGAGAGATAGAAGGAGCAGGGATGGAGAGATAAAAGGAGCAGGGATGGAGAGATAGAAGGAGCAGGGATGGAGAGATAGAAGGAGCAGGGATGGAGAGATAGAAGGAGCAGGGATGGAGAGATAGAAGGAGCAGGGATGGAGAGATAGAAGGAGCAGGGATGGAGAGATAGAAGGAGCAGGGATGGAGAGATAGAAGGAGCAGGGATGGAGAGATAAAAGGAGCAGGGATGGAGAGATAGAAGGAGCAAGGATGGAGAGATAGAAGGAGCAAGGATGGAGAGATAGAAGGAGCAGGGATGGAGAGATAAAAGGAGCAGGGATGGAGAGATAGAAGGAGCAAGGATGGAGAGATAGAAGGAGCAAGGATTGAGAGATAGAAGGAGCAGGGATGGAGAGATAAAAGGAGCAGGGATGGAGAGATAGAAGGAGCAGGGATGGAGAGATAGAAGGAGCAGGGATGGAGAGATAAAATGAGCAGGGATGGAGAGATAGAAGGAGCAGGGATGGAGAGATAGAAGGAGCAGGGATGGAGAGATAGAAGGAGCAGGGATGAAGAGGTAGAAGGAGCAGGGATGGAGAGATAGAAGGAGCAGGGATGGAGAGATAGAAGGAGCAGGGATGGAGAGATGGAGAGATAGAAGGAGCAGGAATGGAGAGATAGAAGGAGCAAGGATGGAGAGATAGAAGGAGCAGGGATGGAGAGATAGAGAGAAGGAGACAAGACAGTTTTGTGATATTAATCAGGCTTAGAGGGCAGGAAGATAATTGGTTGCAAGGGCCTAGACACGAGGAGACTCACACACGGATGAGAAGACGCACACACTTGACAAACACAGACAAAAAACACACACACATACACATGATAGATAAAACACACACACACACACACATGATAAAACACACACACAAATACACACACACATGATAAAACACACACATGCAAAAATACACACACACACACACAAAAACACACACACACATTATAAAACACACACACACACAAATACAAATGATAAAACACACACTCCATCCTCTCCCTCCTCTCTCTCTTCTCCATGCCCTCCCTCACCTATCCTCCTCTCCACCTATCCCTCCTCCCTCTCCTCCTCTCTCTCTCTGCTCCATGCCCTCCTCCTCACCTATCCCTCCTCCATCCATCCATCCACCCCTCCCCTCCTCTCTCTCTTCTCCATGCCCTCCTCCTCACCTATCCTCCTCCATCCATCCATCCGCCCTCCCCTCCCCTCCTCTCTCTCTTCTCCATGCCCTCCTCCTCACCTATCCCTCCTCCACCTATCCCTCCATCCTCTCCTCCTCTCTCTCTTCTCCATGCCTCTTCCTCACCTATCCCTCCTCCACCTATCCCTCCATCCTCTCCTCCTCTCTCTCTGCTCCATGACCTCCTCCTCACCTATCCCTCTACCCTCTCCTCCTCTCTCTCTTCTCCATGCCCTCCTCCTCACCTATCCCTCCTCCACCTATCCCTCCATCCTCTCCTCCTCTCTCTCTGCTCCATGCCCTCCTCCTCACCTATCCCTCCTCCACCTATCCCTCTACCCTCTCCTCCTCTCTCTCTTCTCCATGCCCTCCTCCTCACCTATCCCTCTACCCTCTCCTCCTCTCTCTCTTCTCCATGCCCTCCTCCTCCACCTATCCCTCCATCATGTCCTCCTCTCTCTCTGCTCCATGCCCTCCTCCTCACCTATCCCTCCTCCACCTATCCCTCCATCCTGTCCTCCTCTCTCTCTGCTCATGCCCTCCTCCCTCCATCCTGTCCTCCTCCTCTTCCCACCTGTCCTTCCATCCTCTCCTCCTCTCTCTCTGCTCCATGCCCTCCTCCTCCACCTATCCCTACTCACCTATCCCTCCATCCTCTCCTCCTGTCTCTCTGCTCCATGCCCTCCTCCTCACCTATCCCCTCCTCCACCTATCCCTCCTCCCTCTCCTCCTCTCTCTCTGCTCCATGCCCTCCTCCTCACCTATCCCTCCTCCATCCATCCATCCACCCTCC
>NW_025751489.1:0-15135 GCF_021184085.1 Oncorhynchus gorbuscha
AACCATCAACCCTGTCTTCAGAATACAGAGGAACTAGCTGGACCAATAAACTATCAACCCTGTCTTCAGAATACAGAGGAACTAGCTGGACCAGTAAACCATCAACCCTGTCTTCAGAATACAGAGGAACTAGCTGGACCAGTTAACCACCAACCCTGTCTTCAGAATACAGAGGACCTAGCTGGACCAGTTAACCACCAACCCTGTCTTCAGAATACAAAGGAACTAGCTGGCCCAATAAACCATCAACCCTGTCTTCAGAATACTGAGGAACTAGCTGGCCCAATAAACCATCAACCCTGTCTTCAGAATACAGAGGAACTAGCTGGCCCAATAAACCATCAACCCTGTCTTCAGAATACTGAGGAACTAGCTGGCCCAATAAACCATCAACCATCTCTTCAGAATACAGAGGAACTAGCTGGACCAGTTAACCACCAACCCTGTCTTCAGAATACAGAGGACCTAGCTGGACCAGTTAACCACCAACCCTCTCTTCAGAATACAGAGGAACTAGCTGGACCAGTTAACCATCAACCCTGTCTTCAGAATACAGAGGAACTAGCTGGACCAGTTAACCATCAACCCTGTCTTCAGAATACAGAGGAACTAGCTGGCCCAATAAACCATCAACCCTGTCTTCAGAATACAGAGGAACTAGCTGGACCAGTTAACCATCAACCCTGTCTTCAGAATACAGAGGAACTAGCTGGCCCAATAAACCATCAACCCTATCTTCAGAATACAGAGGAACTAGCTGGACCAGTTAACCACCAACCCTGTCTTCAGAATACAGAGGACCTAGCTGGACCAGTTAACCACCAACCCTCTCTTCAGAATACTGAGGAACTAGCTGGCCCAATAAACCACCAACCGTCTCTTCAGAATACAGAGGAACTAGCTGGCCCAATAAACCATCAACCATCTCTTCAGAATACAGAGGAACTAGCTGGCCCAATAAACCATCAACCCTGTCTTCAGAATACAAAGGAACTAGCTGGCCCAATAAACCATCAACCCTGTCTTCAGAATACAAAGGAACTAGCTGGCCCAATAAACCATCAACCCTGTCTTCAGAATACTGAGGAACTAGCTGGCCCAATAAACCATCAACCCTGTCTTCAGAATACAGAGGAACTAGCTGGCCCAATAAACCATCAACCCTGTCTTCAGAATACTGAGGAACTAGCTGGCCCAATAAACCATCAACCATCTCTTCAGAATACTGAGGAACTAGCTGGCCCAATAAACCATCAACTCTGTCTTCAGAATACAGAGGAACTAGCTGGACCAGTTAACCATCAACCCTGTCTTCAGAATACTGAGGAACTAGCTGGCCCAATAAACCATCAACCATCTCTTCAGAATACAGAGGAACTAGCTGGACCAGTTAACCACCAACCCTGTCTTCAGAATACAGAGGAACTAGCTGGACCAATAAACCATCAACCCTGTCTTCAGAATACAGAGGAACTAGCTGGACCAATAAACCATCAACCCTGTCTACAGAATACAGAGGAACTAGCTGGACCAGTTAACCATTGTAACCACCATGCTACTGTGTCTAACGCCAAACAATCTGCTGCAATTACGGGACCAACATACACATCCATTAGTACTGTGATATTCAAGTCCTGGTATAATTATATTATTCTCTAACAATAGCGAATGAAACAATCTGCATAATCAACATGGGATTTACTCATACTATGTACCACACATAGTGTTAACTGTTCCCATACTGTCTGGCTCTGGCTCTGATCCCCTCACTAACACGACCTTCTAAATAAACAGGACATTTCGATACATGTCTACAGAGAGAGTGTAGCCTATTCTGGGAGCATCCCAAATGGCACACTTTTCCCTTTACAGTACGCTACTTCATATGGGCCCTGGTCAAAAGTAGTGCACTACTTCATATGGGCCCTGGTCAAAAGTACTGCACTACTTCATATGGGCCCTGGTCAAAAGTACTGCACTACTTCATATGGGCCCTGGTCAAAAGTACTGCACTACTTCATATGGGCCCTGGTCAAAAGTACTGCACTACTTCATATGGGCCCTGGTCAAAAGTACTGCACTACTTCATATGGGCCCTGGTCAAAAGTACTGCACTACTTCATATGGGCCCTGGTCAAAAGTACTGCACTACTTCATATGGGCCCTGGTCCAAAGCAGTGCACTACTTCCTATGGGCCCTGGTCAAAAGTAGTGCACAACAAAGGGAATAGGGTACGATTTGGGATCCAGTATTTTCAGTGTACTAGCTTTGAAAGCCACATAGTCTATTCACCTGGAAATATGACCCTCTCCTCATCTGGGAGGGTTGTGATGTCTCTCCTCATCTGGGAGGGTTGTGATGTCTCACCTGGGAGGGTTGTGATGTCTCTCCTCATCTGGGAGGGTTGTGATGTCTCTCCTCACCTGGGAGGGTTGTGATGTCTCTCCTCACCTGGGAGGGTTGTGATGTCTCTCCTCATCTGGGAGGGTTGTGATGTCTCTCCTCACCTGGGAGGGTTGTGATGTCTCTCCTGGGAGGGTTGTGATGTCTCTCCTCACCTGGGAGGGTTGTGATGTCTCTCCTCATCTGGGAGGGTTGTGATGTCTCACCTGGGAGGGTTGTGATGTCTCTCCTCATCTGGGAGGGTTGTGATGTCTCTCCTCACCTGGGAGGGTTGTGATGTCTCTCCTCACCTGGGAGGGTTGTGATGTCTCTCCTCATCTGGGAGGGTTGTGATGTCTCTCCTCACCTGGGAGGGTTGTGATGTCTCTCCTCATCTGGGAGGGTTGTGATGTCTCTCCTCATCTGGGAGGGTTGTGATGTCTCTTCTCATCTGGGAGGGTTGTGATGTCTCTCCTCATCTGGGAGGGTTGTGATGTCTCTCCTCATCTGGGAGGGTTGTGATGTCTCACCTCATCTGGGAGGGTTGTGATGTCTCTCCTCATCTGGGAGGGTTGTGATGTCTCTCCTCACCTGGGAGGGTTGTGATGTCTCTCCTGGGAGGGTTGTGATGTCTCTCCTCATCTGGGAGGGTTGTGATGTCTCTCCTCACCTGGGAGGGTTGTGATGTCTCTCCTCATCTGGGAGGGTTGTGATGTCTCTCCTCACCTGGGAGGGTTGTGATGTCTCTCCTCATCTGGGAGGGTTGTGATGTCTCTCCTCATCTGGGAGGGTTGTGATGTCTCTTCTCATCTGGGAGGGTTGTGATGTCTCTCCTCATCTGGGAGGGTTGTGATGTCTCTCCTCACCTGGGAGGGTTGTGATGTCTCTCCTCATCTGGGAGGGTTGTGATGTCTCTCCTCACCTGGGAGGGTTGTGATGTCTCTCCTCATCTGGGAGGGTTGTGATGTCTCTCCTCATCTGGGAGGGTTGTGATGTCTCTTCTCATCTGGGAGGGTTGTGATGTCTCTCCTCATCTGGGAGGGTTGTGATGTCTCTCCTCATCTGGGAGGGTTGTGATGTCTCACCTCATCTGGGAGGGTTGTGATGTCTCTCCTCATCTGGGAGGGTTGTGATGTCTCTCCTCACCTGGGAGGGTTGTGATGTCTCTCCTGGGAGGGTTGTGATGTCTCTCCTCATCTGGGAGGGTTGTGATGTCTCTCCTCATCTGGGAGGGTTGTGATGTCTCTCCTCACCTGGGAGGGTTGTGATGTCTCTTCTCATCTGGGAGGGTTGTGATGTCTCTTCTCATCTGGGAGGGTTGTGATGTCTCTCCTCATCTGGGAGGGTTGTGATGTCTCTCCTCATCTGGGAGGGTTGTGATGTCTCTCCTCATCTGGGAGGGTTGTGATGTCTCTCCTCACCTGGGAGGGTTGTGATGTCTCACCTGGGAGGGTTGTGATGCCTCTCCTCATCTGGGAGGGTTGTGATGTCTCTCCTCATCTGGGAGGGTTGTGATGTCTCTCCTCACCTGGGAGGGTTGTGATGTCTCTCCTGGGAGGGTTGTGATGTCTCTCCTCATCTGGGAGGGTTGTGATGTCTCTCCTCATCTGGGAGGGTTGTGATGTCTCTCCTCACCTGGGAGGGTTGTGATGTCTCTCCTCACCTGGGAGGGTTGTGATGTCTCTCCTCATCTGGGAGGGTAGTGATGTCTCTCCTCACCTGGGAGGGTTGTGATGTCTCTCCTCACCTGGGAGGGTTGTGATGTCTCTCCTCACCTGGGAGGGTTGTGATGTCTCTCCTCATCTGGGAGGGTTGTGATGTCTCTCCTCACCTGCGAGGGTTGTGATGTCTCTCCTGGGAGGGTTGTGATGTCTCTCCTCATCTGGGAGGGTTGTGATGTCTCTCCTCATCTGGGAGGGTTGTGATGTCTCTCCTGGGAGGGTTGTGATGTCTCTTCTCACCTGGGAGGGTTGTGATGTCTCTCCTCATCTGGGAGGGTTGTGATGTCTCTCCTCATCTGGGAGGGTTGTGATGTCTCTCCTCACCTGGGAGGGTTGTGATGTCTCTCCTCTCCTGGGAGGGTTGTGATGTCTCTCCTCGCCTGGGAGGGTTGTGATGTGTCCTCTGGGAGGCTGAGATGTCTCCTCTCACCTGAGGGTTGTGATGTCTCCTCACCCGGGGAGTGGTTGTGATGCCCCCTCCTCATCTGGGAGGGTTGTGATGTCTCTCCTCATCTGGGAGGGTTGTGATAAATTTCTCCTCACCTGGGAGGGTTGTGATGTCTCACCTGGGAGGGGCCCAGGATGCCTCCTCATCTGGGAGGGTTGTGATGTCTCTCCCCATCTGGGAGGGTTAGATGTCTCCCCTCACCTGGGAGGGTTGTGATGTCTCCTGGAGGGTTGTGATGTCCCTCCCTCATCTGGGAGGGTTGTGATGTCTCTCCTCATCTGGGAGGGTTGTGATGTCTCTCCTCACCTGGGAGGGTTGTGATGTCTCTCCTCACCTGGGAGGGTTGTGATGTCTCTCCTCATCTGGGAGGGCTGTGATGTCTCACCTGGGAGGGCTGGGTGATGTCCTCACCTGGGAGGGTTGTGATGTCTCTCCTCACCTGGGAGGGTTGTGATGTCTCCTCCTCCTGGGAGGGTTGTGATGTCTCTCCTCACCTGCGAGGGTTGTGATGTCTCTCCTCTCCTGGGAGGGTTGTGATGTCTCTCCTCATCTGGGAGGGTTGTGATGTCTCTCCTCATCTGGGAGGGTTGTGATGTCTCCCTCACCTGGGAGGGCTGTGATGTCTCTTCTCACCTGGGAGGGTTGTGATGTCTCTCCTCATCTGGGAGGGCTGTGATGTCTCTCCTCATCTGGGAGGGTTGTGATGTCTCTCCTCACCTGGGAGGGTTGCATGCCCCCTCCTCTCCTGGGAGGGTTGTGATGTCTCTCCTCGCCTGGGGAGGGTTGTGATGTCTCTCCTCATCTGGGGGAGGGTTGTGATGTCTCCCTCCTCAGGGTCTGTGATGTCTCTCCTCATCTGGGGAGGGTTGTGATGTCTCTCCTCACCTGGGAGGGTTGTGATGCCCTCCTCATCTGGGAGGGTTGTGATGTCTCTCCTCACCTGGGAGGGTTGTGATCTTCGAGGCCAACCAAGTCAGACAAACATCTGCCATTATCTAATACACATTTAGCATCCCAAATGGCACCCTGTTCCCCATATAGCCCTGGTCAAAAACAGTGCACTAATTTAAAAATGGTTTTTACCAGGCAAGTCAGTTAAGAACAAATTCTTATTTTCAATGATGGCCTAGGAACAGTGGGTTAACTGCCTGTTCAGGGGCAGAACAACAGATTTATACCTTGTCAGCTCGGGGATTCAAACTTGCAACCTTTTGGTTTCTAGTCCAACGCTCTAACCACTAGGCTACCCTACCGCCTCTATGTTGGGGGAGAGGGTGCCACATGGGACACGACCCATAATGTAGGTGTGCTTCAGACTAGCTAGCTTCTATATCATGTTACAAATGATGGATTCTATTCTACAGTGATGTTTATATATCATGTTGGGGATTCTACAGTGATGTTTATATATCATGGGGATTCTACAGTGATGTTTATATATCATGTTGGGGATTCTGATGATGGTTATATATCATGGGGATTCTAGCAGTGATGTTTATATATCATGTGGATTCTACAGTGATGTTTATATATCATGGGGATTCTACAGTGATGTTTATATATCATGTTGGGATTCTACAGTGATGTTTATATATCATGGGGATTCTATAGTGATGTTTATATATCATGGGGATTCTACAGTGATGTTTATATATCATGGGGATTCTATAGTGATGTTTATATATCATGGGGATTCTATAGTGATGTTTATATATCATGGGGATTCTATAGTGATGTTTATATATCATGGGGATTCTACAGTGATGTTTATATATCATGGGGATTCTACAGTGATGTTTATATATATCATGTTGGGGATTCTACAGTGATGTTTATATATCATGGGGATTCTATAGTGATGTTTATATATCATGGGGGATTCTATAGTGATGTTTATATATCATGGGGATTCTATAGTGATGTTTATATATCATGGGGATTCTACAGTGATGTTTATATATCATGTTGGGGATTCTACAGTGATGTTTATATATCATGGGGATTCTATAGTGATGTTTATATATCATGGGGATTCTATAGTGATGTTTATATATCATGGGGATTCTACAGTGATGTTTATATATCATGTTGGGGATTCTACAGTGATGTTTATATATCATGGGATTCTATAGTGATGTTTATATATCATGGGGATCTACAGTGATGTTTATATATCATGGGATTCTATAGTGATGTTTATATGACTATGGGGATTCATGTTTATATATCATGGGATACAGTGATGTTTATATATCATGGGGATTCTATAGTGATGTTTATATATCATGTTTATATATCATGTTGGGATTCTACAGTGATGTTTATATATCATGGGGATTCTACAGTGATGTTTATATATCATGGGATTCTATAGTGATGTTTATATATCATGGGGATTCTATAGTGATGTTTATATATCATATCTATAGTGATGTTTATATATCATGGGGATTCTATAGTGATGTTTATATATCATGGGGATTCTATAGTGATGTTTATATATCATGTTGGGGATTCTATAGTGATGTTTATATATCATGGGGATTCTATAGTGATGTTTATATATCATGGGGATTCTATAGTGATGTTTATATATCATGGGGATTCTATAGTGATGTTTATATATCATGGGGATTCTACAGTGATGTTTATATATCATGTTGGGGATTCTACAGTGATGTTTATATATCATGGGGATTCTATAGTGATGTTTATATATCATGGGGATTCTATAGTGGATATCATGGGGATAGTGATGTTTATATATCATGGGGATTCTACAGTGATGTTTATATATCATATCATGTTGGGGATTCTACAGTGATGTTTATATATCATGGGATTCTATAGTGATGTTTATATATCATGGGATTCTACAGTGATGTTTATATATCATGGGGATTCTATGAGTGATGTTTATATATCATGGGGATCTATAGTGATGTTTATATATTGGGGATTCTATAGTGATGTTTATATATCATGGGGATTCTACAGTGATGTTTATATATCATGTTGGGGATTCTACAGTGATGTTTATATATCATGGGGATTCTATAGTGATGTTTATATATCATGGGGATTCTACAGTGATGTTTATATATCATGGGATTCTATAGTGATGTTTATATATCATGGGGATTCTATAGTGATGTTTATATATCATGGGGATTCTACAGTGATGTTTATATATCATGGGGATTCTACAGTGATGTTTATATATCATGGGGATTCTACAGTGATGTTTATATATCATGGGGATTCTATAGTGATGTTTATATATCATGGGGATTCTATAGTGATGTTTATATATCATGGGGATTCTACAGTGATGTTTATATATCATGGGGATTCTACAGTGATGTTTATATATCATGGGATTCTACAGTGATGTTTATATATCATGGGGATTCTACAGTGATGTTTATATATCATGAGGATTCTACAGTGATGTTTATATATCATGTGGGGATTCTACAGTGATGTTTATATATCATGGAGGATTCTACAGTGATGTTTATATATCATGGGATTCTACAGTGATGTTTATATATCATGGGGATTCTATAGTGATGTTTATATATCATGGGGATTCTACAGTGATGTTTATATATCATGTGATGTTTATATATCATGGGATTCTACAGTGATGTTTATATATCATGGGGATTCTCAGTGATGTTTATATATCATGGGGATTCTACAGTGATGTTTATATATCATGGGGATTCTACAGTGATGTTTATATATCATGGGGATTCTACAGTGATGTTTATATATCATGTTGGGGGATTCTACAGTGATGTTTATATATCAAAGGATTCTATAGTGATGTTTATATATCATGGGGATTCTACATTGATGTTTATATATCATGGGGATTCTATAGTGATGTTTATATATCATGGGGATTCTACAGTGATGTTTATATATCATGAGGATTCTACAGTGATGTTTATATATCATGAGGATTCTACAGTGATGTTTATATATCATGAGGATTCTACAGTGATGTTTATATATCATGGGGATTCTACAGTGATGTTTATATATCATGGGGATTCTACAGTGATGTTTATATGTCATGGGGATTCTAAGCAGTGATGTTTATATATCATGTTGGGATTCTACAGTGATGTTTATATATCATGTTGGGGATTCTATAGTGATGTTTATATATCATGGGATTCTACAGTGATGTTTATATATCATGGGGATTCTACAGTGATGTTTATATATCATGGGGATTCTACAGTGATGTTTATATATCATGGGGATTCTATAGCATGTTTATATATCATGGGGATTCTATAGTGATGTTTATATATCATGGGGATTCTACAGTGATGTTTATATATCATGGGGATTCTACAGTGATGTTTATATATCATGGGGATTCTACAGTGATGTTTATATATCATGGGGATTCTACAGTGATGTTTATATATCATGGGGATTCTATAGTGATGTTTATATATCATGGGGATTCTACAGTGATGTTTATATATCATGGGGATTCTACAGTGATGTTTATATATCATGGGGATTCTACAGTGATGTTTATATATCATGGGGATTCTATAGTGATGTTTATATATCATGGGGATTCTACAGTGATGTTTATATATCATGGGGATTCTACAGTGATGTTTATATATCATGGGGATTCTACAGTGATGTTTATATATCATGGGGATTCTACAGTGATGTTTATATATCATGGGGATTCTATAGTGATGTTTATATATCATGGGGATTCTACAGTGATGTTTATATATCATGGGGATTCTACAGTGATGTTTATATATCATGGGGATTCTACAGTGATGTTTATATATCATGGGGATTCTATAGTGATGTTTATATATCATGGGGATTCTACAGTGATGTTTATATATCATGGGGATTCTATAGTGATGTTTATATATCATGGGGATTCTACAGTGATGTTTATATATCATGGGGATTCTATAGTGATGTTTATATATCATGGGGATTCTACAGTGATGTTTATATATCATGGGGATTCTACAGTGATGTTTATATATCATGGGGATTCTACAGTGATGTTTATATATCATGGGGATTCTATAGTGATGTTTATATATCATGGGGATTCTATAGTGATGTTTCTATATCATGGGGATTCTACAGTGATGTTTATATATCATGGGGATTCTACAGTGATGTTTATATATCATGGGGATTCTACAGTGATGTTTATATATCATGGGGATTCTACAGTGATGTTTATATATCATGAGGATTCTACAGTGATGTTTATATATCATGGGGATTCTACAGTGATGTTTATATATCATGGGGATTCTACAGTGATGTTTATATATCATGTTGGGGATTCTACAGTGATGTTTATATATCATGGGGATTCTACAGTGATGTTTATATATCATGTTGGGGATTCTACAGTGATGTTTATATATCATGGGGATTCTACAGTGATGTTTATATATCATGGGGATTCTACAGTGATGTTTATATATCATGGGGATTCTACAGTGATGTTTATATATCATGGGGATTCTATAGTGATGTTTATATATCATGGGGATTCTATAGTGATGTTTATATATCATGGGGATTCTACAGTGATGTTTATATATCATGGGGATTCTACAGTGATGTTTATATATCATGGGGATTCTACAGTGATGTTTATATATCATGGGGATTCTACAGTGATGTTTATATATCATGGGGATTCTATAGTGATGTTTATATATCATGGGGATTCTACAGTGATGTTTATATATCATGGGGATTCTACAGTGATGTTTATATATCATGGGGATTCTACAGTGATGTTTATATATCATGGGGATTCTATAGTGATGTTTATATATCATGGGGATTCTACAGTGATGTTTATATATCATGGGGATTCTACAGTGATGTTTATATATCATGGGGATTCTACAGTGATGTTTATATATCATGGGGATTCTACAGTGATGTTTATATATCATGGGGATTCTATAGTGATGTTTATATATCATGGGGATTCTACAGTGATGTTTATATATCATGGGGATTCTACAGTGATGTTTATATATCATGGGGATTCTACAGTGATGTTTATATATCATGGGGATTCTATAGTGATGTTTATATATCATGGGGATTCTACAGTGATGTTTATATATCATGGGGATTCTATAGTGATGTTTATATATCATGGGGATTCTACAGTGATGTTTATATATCATGGGGATTCTATAGTGATGTTTATATATCATGGGGATTCTACAGTGATGTTTATATATCATGGGGATTCTACAGTGATGTTTATATATCATGGGGATTCTACAGTGATGTTTATATATCATGGGGATTCTACAGTGATGTTTATATATCATGGGGATTCTACAGTGATGTTTATATATCATGGGGATTCTACAGTGATGTTTATATATCATGGGGATTCTACAGTGATGTTTATATATCATGGGGATTCTACAGTGATGTTTATATATCATGGGGATTCTACAGTGATGTTTATATATCATGGGGATTCTACAGTGATGTTTATATATCATGGGGATTCTACAGTGATGTTTATATATCATGGGGATTCTACAGTGATGTTTATATATCATGGGGATTCTACAGTGATGTTTATATATCATGGGGATTCTACAGTGATGTTTATATATCATGGGGATTCTACAGTGATGTTTATATATCATGGGGATTCTATAGTGATGTTTATATATCATGGGGATTCTACAGTGATGTTTATATATCATGGGGATTCTATAGTGATGTTTATATATCATGGGGATTCTACAGTGATGTTTATATATCATGGGGATTCTATAGTGATGTTTATATATCATGGGGATTCTACAGTGATGTTTATATATCATGGGGATTCTACAGTGATGTTTATATATCATGGGGATTCTACAGTGATGTTTATATATCATGGGGATTCTACAGTGATGTTTATATATCATGGGGATTCTACAGTGATGTTTATATATCATGGGGATTCTACAGTGATGTTTATATATCATGGGGATTCTACAGTGATGTTTATATATCATGGGGATTCTACAGTGATGTTTATATATCATGGGGATTCTACAGTGATGTTTATATATCATGGGGATTCTACAGTGATGTTTATATATCATGGGGATTCTATAGTGATGTTTATATATCATGGGGATTCTACAGTGATGTTTATATATCATGGGGATTCTATAGTGATGTTTATATATCATGGGGATTCTACAGTGATGTTTATATATCATGGGGATTCTACAGTGATGTTTATATATCATGGGGATTCTACAGTGATGTTTATATATCATGGGGATTCTACAGTGATGTTTATATATCATGGGATTCTACAGTGATGTTTATATATCATGGGGATTCTACAGTGATGTTTATATATCATGTTGGGGATTCTACAGTGATGTTTATATATCATGGGGATTCTACAGTGATGTTTATATATCATGGGGATTCTATAGTGATGTTTATATATCATGGGGATTCTATAGTGATGTTTATATATCATGGGGATTCTACAGTGATGTTTATATATCATGTTGGGGATTCTACAGTGATGTTTATATATCATGGGGATTCTATAGTGATGTTTATATATCATGGGGATTCTATAGTGATGTTTATATATCATGGGGATTCTACAGTGATGTTTATATATCATGTTGGGGATTCTACAGTGATGTTTATATATCATGGGGATTCTATAGTGATGTTTATATATCATGGGGATTCTACAGTGATGTTTATATATCATGGGGATTCTACAGTGATGTTTATATATCATGGGGGATTCTACAGTGATGTTTATATATCATGGGGATTCTATAGTGATGTTTATATATCATGGGGATTCTATAGTGATGTTTATATATCATGGGGATTCTACAGTGATGTTTATATATCATGGGGATTCTACAGTGATGTTTATATATCATGTGGGATTCTACAGTGATGTTTATATATCATGTTGGGGATTCTACAGTGATGTTTATATATCATGGGGATTCTACAGTGATGTTTATATATCATGGGGATTCTACAGTGATGTTTATATATCATGGGGATTCTACAGTGATGTTTATATATCATGGGGATTCTATAGTGATGTTTATATATCATGGGGATTCTACAGTGATGTTTATATATCATGGGGATTCTACAGTGATGTTTATATATCATGGGGATTCTACAGTGATGTTTATATATCATGGGGATTCTACAGTGATGTTTATATATCATGGGGATTCTATAGTGATGTTTATATATCATGGGGATTCTATAGTGATGTTTATATATCATGGGGATTCTACAGTGATGTTTATATATCATGGGGATTCTACAGTGATGTTTATATATCATGGGGATTCTACAGTGATGTTTATATATCATGGGGATTCTACAGTGATGTTTATATATCATGGGGATTCTACAGTGATGTTTATATATCATGGGGATTCTACAGTGATGTTTATATATCATGGGGATTCTACAGTGATGTTTATATATCATGTTGGGATTCTACAGTGATGTTTATATATCATGGGGATTCTACAGTGATGTTTATATATCATGTGGGGATTCTACAGTGATGTTTATATATCATGGGGATTCTACAGTGATGTTTATATATCATGGGGATTCTACAGTGATGTTTATATATCATGGGGATTCTACAGTGATGTTTATATATCATGGGGATTCTACAGTGATGTTTATATATCATGGGGATTCTACAGTGATGTTTATATATCATGGGGATTCTACAGTGATGTTTATATATCATGGGGATTCTACAGTGATGTTTATATATCATGGGGATTCTACAGTGATGTTTATATATCATGGGGATTCTACAGTGATGTTTATATATCATGGGGATTCTACAGTGATGTTTATATATCATGGGGATTCTACAGTGATGTTTATATATCATGGGGATTCTACAGTGATGTTTATATATCATGGGGATTCTACAGTGATGTTTATATATCATGGGGATTCTGATAGTGATGTTTATATATCATGGGGATTCTACAGTGATGTTTATATATCATGGGGATTCTACAGTGATGTTTATATATCATGGGGATTCTACAGTGATGTTTATATATCATGGGGATTCTACAGTGATGTTTATATATCATGGGGATTCTACAGTGATGTTTATATATCATGGGGATTCTACAGTGATGTTTATATATCATGGGGATTCTACAGTGATGTTTATATATCATGGGGATTCTATAGTGATGTTTATATATCATGGGGATTCTACAGTGATGTTTATATATCATGGGGATTCTACAGTGATGTTTATATATCATGGGGATTCTACAGTGATGTTTATATATCATGGGGATTCTACAGTGATGTTTATATATCATGGGGATTCTACAGTGATGTTTATATATCATGGGGATTCTACAGTGATGTTTATATATCATGGGGATTCTACAGTGATGTTTATATATCATGGGGATTCTACAGTGATGTTTATATATCATGGGGATTCTACAGTGATGTTTATATATCATGGGGATTCTACAGTGATGTTTATATATCATGGGGATTCTATAGTGATGTTTATATATCATGGGGATTCTACAGTGATGTTTATATATCATGGGGATTCTACAGTGATGTTTATATATCATGGGGATTCTACAGTGATGTTTATATATCATGGGGATTCTACAGTGATGTTTATATATCATGGGATTCTACAGTGATGTTTATATATCATGGGATTCTACAGTGATGTTTATATATCATGGGGATTCTACAGTGATGTTTATATATCATGGGGATTCTACAGTGATGTTTATATATCATGGGGATTCTACAGTGATGTTTATATATCATGGGGATTCTACAGTGATGTTTATATATCATGGGGATTCTATAGTGATGTTTATATATCATGGGGATTCTACAGTGATGTTTATATATCATGGGGATTCTACAGTGATGTTTATATATCATGGGGATTCTACAGTGATGTTTATATATCATGGGGATTCTACAGTGATGTTTATATATCATGGGGATTCTACAGTGATGTTTATATATCATGGGGATTCTACAGTGATGTTTATATATCATGGGGATTCTACAGTGATGTTTATATATCATGGGGATTCTACAGTGATGTTTTATATATCATGGGGATTCTACAGTGATGTTTATATATCATGGGGATTCTACAGTGATGTTTATATATCATGGGGATTCTACAGTGATGTTTATATATCATGGGGATTCTACAGTGATGTTTATATATCATGGGGATTCTACAGTGATGTTTATATATCATGGGGATTCTACAGTGATGTTTATATATCATGGGGATTCTATGGTGTGATGCTTGCATATCATGGGGATTCCAGTGATGTTTATATATCATGGGGATTCTACAGTGATGTTTATATATCATGGGGATTCTACAGTGATGTTTATATATCATGGGGATTCTACAGTGATGTTTATATATCATGGGGATTCTACAGTGATGTTTATATATCATGGGGATTCTACAGTGATGT
>NW_025751490.1:0-15134 GCF_021184085.1 Oncorhynchus gorbuscha
AAATATGCAGGTTTTTTTGGTGACACTGGATTTTTGTAGAACTCATTATAACCATTTAATCCAGTCTCTATATCTCCATAATCCACTTTATATACCATCATAATCCACTCTCTATATCTCCATAATCCACTCTCTATATCTCTATAATCCACTTTATATACCATCATAATCCACTCTCTATATCTCCATAATCCACTTTATATACCATCATAATCCACTCTCTATATCTCCATAATCCACTCTCTATATCTCTATAATCCACTTTATATACCATCATAATCCACTCTCTATATCTCTATAATCCACTTTATATACCATCATAATCCACTCTCTATATCTCCATAATCCACTTTATATACCATCATAATCCACTCTATATATCTCCATAATCCACTCTCTATATCTCTATAATCCACTTTATATACCATCATAATCCACTCTCTATATCTCCATAATCCACTTTATATACCCATCATAATCCACTCTCTATATCTCCATAATCCACTCTCTATATCTCTATAATCCACTTTATATACCATCATAATCCACTCTCTATATCTCCATAATCCACTCTCTATATCTCTATAATCCACTTTATATACCATCATAATCCAGTCTCTATATCTCTATAATCCACTTTATATACCATCATAATCCACTCTCTATATCTCCATAATCCACTTTATATACCATCATAATCCACTCTATATATCTCCATAATCCACTCTCTATATCTCTATAATCCACTTTATATACCATCATAATCCACTCTCTATATCTCCATAATCCACTTTATATACCATCATAATCCACTCTCTATATCTCCATAATCCACTCTCTATATCTCTATAATCCACTTTATATACCATCATAATCCAGTCTCTATATCTCTATAATCCACTTTATATACCATCATAATCCACTCTCTATATCTCCATAATCCACTTTATATACCATCATAATCCACTCTATATATCTCCATAATCCACTCTCTATATCTCTATAATCCACTTTATATACCATCATAATCCACTCTCTATATCTCCATAATCCACTTTATATACCATCATAATCCACTCTCTATATCTCCATAATCCACTCTCTATATCTCTATAATCCACTTTATATACCATCATAATCCACTCTCTATATCTCCATAATCCACTCTCTATATCTCTATAATCCACTTTATATACCATCATAATCCAGTCTCTATATCTCTATAATCCACTTTATATACCATCATAATCCACTCTCTATATCTCCATAATCCACTTTATATACCATCATAATCCACTCTATATATCTCCATAATCCACTCTCTATATCTCTATAATCCACTTTATATACCATCATAATCCACTCTCTATATCTCCATAATCCACTTTATATACCATCATAATCCACTCTCTATATCTCCATAATCCACTCTCTATATCTCTATAATCCACTTTATATACCATCATAATCCAGTCTCTATATCTCTATAATCCACTTTATATACCATCATAATCCACTCTCTATATCTCCATAATCCACTTTATATACCATCATAATCCATTCTCTATATCTCCATAATCCACTCTCTATATCTCTATAATCCACTTTATATACCATCATAATCCAGTCTCTATATCTCTATAATCCACTTTATATACCATCATAATCCACTCTCTATATCTCCATAATCCACTTTATATACCATCATAATCCACTCTCTATATCTCCATAATCCACTCTCTATATCTCTATAATCCACTTTATATACCATCATAATCCAGTCTCTATATCTCTATAATCCACTTTATATACCATCATAATCCACTCTCTATATCTCCATAATCCACTCTCTATATCTCTATAATCCACTTTATATACCATCATAATCCACTCTCTATATCTCTATAATCCACTTTATATACCATCATAATCCAGTCTCTATATCTCTATAATCCACTTTATATACCATCATAATCCACTCTCTATATCTCCATAATCCACTTTATATACCATCATAATCCACTCTATATATCTCCATAATCCACTCTCTATATCTCTATAATCCACTTTATATACCATCATAATCCTCTATATCTGCATAATCCACTTTATATACCATCATAATCCACTCTCTATATCTCCATAATCCACTCTCTATATCTCTATAATCCACTTTATATACCATCATAATCCAGTCTCTATATCTATAATCCACTTTATATACCATCATAATCCACTCTCTATATCTCCATAATCCACTTTATATACCATCATAATCCACTCTCTATATCTCCATAATCCACTCTCTATATCTCTATAATCCACTTTATATACCATCATAATCCAGTCTCTATATCTCTATAATCCACTTTATATACCATCATAATCCACTTCTATATCTCCATAATCCACTTTATATACCATCATAATCCACTCTCTATATCTCCATAATCCACTCTCTATATCTCTATAATCCACTTTATATACCATCATAATCCAGTCTCTATATCTCTATAATCCACTTTATATACCATCATAATCCACTCTCTATATCTCCATAATCCACTCTCTATATCTCTATAATCCACTTTATATACCATCATAATCCACTCTCTATATCTCTATAATCCACTTTATATACCATCATAATCCACTCTCTATATCTCCATAATCCACTTTATATACCATCATAATCCACTCTATATATCTCCATAATCCACTCTCTATATCTCCATAATCCACTTTATATACCATCATAATCCACTCTCTATATCTCCATAATCCACTTCTATATCTCTATAATCCACTTTATATACCATCATAATCCAGTCTCTATATCTCTATAATCCACTTTATATACCATCATAATCCACTCTCTATATCTCCATAATCCACTTTATATACCATCATAATCCACTCTATATATCTCCATAATCCACTCTCTATATCTCTATAATCCACTTTATATACCATCATAATCCACTCTCTATATCTCCATAATCCACTCTCTATATCTCTATAATCCACTTTATATACCATCATAATCCAGTCTCTATATCTCTATAATCCACTTTATATACCATCATAATCCACTCTCTATATCTCCATAATCCACTTTATATACCATCATAATCCACTCTATATATCTCCATAATCCACTCTCTATATCTCTATAATCCACTTTATATACCATCATAATCCACTCTCTATATCTCCATAATCCACTTTATATACCATCATAATCCCTCTCTATATCTCCATAATCCACTCTCTATATCTCTATAATCCACTCTATATATCTCCATAATCCACTCTCTATATCTCTATAATCCACTTTATATACCATCATAATCCACTCTCTATATCTCCATAATCCACTTTATATACCATCATAATCCACTCTCTATATCTCCATAATCCACTCTCTATATCTCCATAATCCACTTTATATACCATCATAATCCACTCTCTATATCTCCATAATCCACTCTCTATATCTCTATAATCCACTTTATATACCATCATAATCCAGTCTCTATATCTCTATAATCCACTTTATATACCATCATAATCCACTCTCTATATCTCCATAATCCACTTTATATACCATCATAATCCACTCTCTATATCTCCATAATCCACTCTCTATATCTCTATAATCCACTTTATATACCATCATAATCCAGTCTCTATATCTCTATAATCCACTTTATATACCATCATAATCCACTCTCTATATCTCCATAATCCACTCTCTATATCTCTATAATCCACTTTATATACCATCATAATCCACTCTCTATATCTCTATAATCCACTTTATATACCATCATAATCCACTCTCTATATCTCCATAATCCACTTTATATACCATCATAATCCACTCTATATATCTCCATAATCCACTCTCTATATCTCCATAATCCACTTTATATACCATCATAATCCACTCTCTATATCTCCATAATCCACTCTCTATATCTCTATAATCCACTTTATATACCATCATAATCCAGTCTCTATATCTCTATAATCCACTTTATATACCATCATAATCCACTCTCTATATCTCCATAATCCACTTTATATACCATCATAATCCACTCTATATATCTCCATAATCCACTCTCTATATCTCTATAATCCACTTTATATACCATCATAATCCACTCTATATCTCCATAATCCACTCTCTATATCTCTATAATCCACTTTATATACCATCATAATCCAGTCTCTATATCTCTATAATCCACTTTATATACCATCATAATCCACTCTCTATATCTCCATAATCCACTTTATATACCATCATAATCCACTCTATATATCTCCATAATCCACTCTCTATATCTCTATAATCCACTTTATATACCATCATAATCCACTCTCTATATCTCCATAATCCACTTTATATACCATCATAATCCACTCTCTATATCTCCATAATCCACTCTCTATATCTCTATAATCCACTCTATATATCTCCATAATCCACTCTCTATATCTCTATAATCCACTTTATATACCATCATAATCCACTCTCTATATCTCCATAATCCACTTTATATACCATCATAATCCACTCTCTATATCTCCATAATCCACTCTCTATATCTCTATAATCCACTTTATATACCATCATAATCCACTCTCTATATGTCCATAATCCACTCTCTATATATCCATAATCCACTCTCTATATCTCCATAATCCACTCTCTATATATCCATAATCCAGTCTCTATATCTCCATAATCCACTCTCTATATCTCCATAATCCACTTTATATACCATCATAATCCACTCTCTATATCTCCATAATCCACTCTCTATATATCCATAATCCAGTCTCTATATCTCCATAATCCACTCTCTATATCTCCATAATCCACTTTATATACCATCATAATCCAGTCTCTATATCTCCATAATCCACTCTCTATATCTCCATAATCCAGTCTCTATATCTCCATAATCCACTCTCTATATCTCCATAATCCAGTCTCTATATCTCCATAATCCACTTTATATACCATCATAATCCACTCTCTATATCTCCATAATCCACTCTCTATATCTCCATAATCCACTCTCTATATCTCTATAATCCACTCTCTATATCTCCATAATCCACTCTCTATATCTCTATAATCCACTTTATATACCATCATAATCCACTCTCTATATCTCTATAATCCACTTCTATATCTCCATAATCCACTCTCTATATCTCCATAATCCACTCTCTATATCTCCATAATCCAGTCTCTATATCTCTATAATCCACTTTATATACCATCATAATCCACTCTCTATATCTCTGTAATACCCTCTCTATATCTCCATAATCCAGTCTCTATATCTCCATAATCCACTCTCTATATCTTCATAATCCAGTCTCTATATCGCCATAATCCAGTCCCTATATCTCCATAATCCAGTCTCTATATCTCATTAATTCAGTCTCTATATCTCCATAATCCAGTCTCTATATCTCCGTAATCCACTCTCTATATCTCCATAATCCAGTCTCTATATCTCCATAATCCCCTCTCTATATCTCCATAATCCAGTCTCTATATCTCCGTAATCCACTCTCTATATCTCCATAATCCAGTCTCTATATATCCATAATCCACTTTATATACCATCATAATCCACTCTATATATCTCCATAATCCACTCTCTATATCTCTATAATCCACTTTATATACCATCATAATCCACTCTCTATATCTCCATAATCCACTTTATATACCATCATAATCCAGTCTCTATATCTCCATAATCCACTCTCTATATCTCTATAATCCACTCTATATATCTCCATAATCCACTCTCTATATCTCTATAATCCACTTTATATACCATCATAATCCACTCTCTATATCTCCATAATCCACTTTATATACCATCATAATCCACTCTCTATATCTCCATAATCCACTCTCTATATCTCTATAATCCACTTTATATACCATCATAATCCACTTCTATATGTCTATAATCCCTCTCTATATATCCATAATCCACTCTCTATATCTCCATAATCCACTCTATATATCCATAATCCAGTCTCTATATCTCCATAATCCACTCTCTATATCTCCATAATCCACTTTATATACCATCATAATCCACTCTCTATATCTCCATAATCCACTCTCTATATATCCATAATCCAGTCTCTATATCTCCATAATCCACTCTCTATATCTCCATAATCCACTTTATATACCATCATAATCCAGTCTCTATATCTCCATAATCCACTCTCTATATCTCCATAATCCAGTCTCTATATCTCCATAATCCACTCTCTATATCTCCATAATCCAGTCTCTATATCTCCATAATCCACTTTATATACCATCATAATCCACTCTCTATATCTCCATAATCCACTCTCTATATCTCCATAATCCACTCTCTATATCTCTATAATCCACTCTCTATATCTCCATAATCCACTCTCTATATCTCTATAATCCACTTTATATACCATCATAATCCACTCTCTATATCTCTATAATCCACTCTCTATATCTCCATAATCCACTCTCTATATCTCCATAATCCACTCTCTATATCTCCATAATCCAGTCTCTATATCTCTATAATCCACTTTATATACCATCATAATCCACTCTCTATATCTCTGTAATACCCTCTCTATATCTCCATAATCCAGTCTCTATATCTCCATAATCCACTCTCTATATCTTCATGATCCAGTCTCTATATCGCCATAATCCAGTCCCTATATCTCCATAATCCAGTCTCTATATCTCATTAATTCAGTCTCTATATCTCCATAATCCAGTCTCTATATCTCCGTAATCCACTCTCTATATCTCCATAATCCAGTCTCTATATCTCCATAATCCCCTCTCTATATCTCCATAATCCAGTCTCTATATCTCCGTAATCCACTCTCTATATCTCCATAATCCAGTCTCTATATATCCATAATCCAGTCTCTATATCTCCATAATCCAGTCTCTATATCTCCATAATCCCCTCTCTATATCTCCATAATCCAGTCTCTATATCTCCATAATCCCTCTCTATATCTCCATAATCCCCTCTCTATATCTCCATAATCCAGTCTATATCTCCATAATCCCCTCTCTATATCTCCATAATCCCTCTCTATATCTCCATAATCCAGTCTCTATATCTCCATAATCCCCTCTCTATATCTCCATAATCCACTTTCTATATCTCCATAATCCAGTCTCTATATCTCCATAATCCAGTCTCTATATCTCCATAATCCCCTCTCTATATCTCCATAATCCACTCTCTATATCTCCATAATCCAGTCTCGATATCTCCATAATCCAGTCTCTATATCTCCATAATCCAGTCTCTATATCTCCATAATCCCCTCTCTATATCTCCATAATCCCCTCTCTATATCTCCATAATCCAGTCTCTATATCTCCATAATCCCCTCTCTATATCTCCATAATCCCCTCTCTATATCTCCATAATCCAGTCTCTATATCTCCATAATCCCCTCTCTATATCTCCGTAATCCAGTCTCTATATCTCCATAATCCAGTCTCTATATCTCCATAATCCAGTCTCTATATCTCCATAATCCCCTCTCTATATCTCCATAATCCAGTCTCTATATCTCCATAATCCAGTCTCTATATCTCCATAATCCACTCTCTATATCTCCATAATCCACTCTCTATATCTCCATAATCCAGTCTCTATATCTCTATAATCCACTTTATATACCATCATAATCCACTCTCTATATCTCTGTAATACCCTCTCTATATCTCCATAATCCAGTCTCTATATCTCCATAATCCACTCTCTATATCTTCATAATCCAGTCTCTATATCGCCATAATCCAGTCCCTATATCTCCATAATCCAGTCTCTATATCTCATTAATTCAGTCTCTATATCTCCATAATCCCCTCTCTATATCTCCATAATCCAGTCTCTATATCTCCATAATCCAGTCTCTATATCTCCATAATCCAGTCTCTATATCTCCATAATCCACTCTCTATATCTCCATAATCCACTCTCTATATCTCCGTAATCCACTCTCTATATCTCCATAATCCCCTCTCTATATCTCCATAATCCACTCTCTATATCTCAATAATCCCCTCTCTATATCTCCATAATCCCCTCTCTATATCTCCATAATCCACTCTCTATATCTCCATAATCCAGTCTCTATATCTCCCTTCCGTCTTCAAGAGAGCGAGAGTTGCACCCCTTCTGAAAAAACCTACACTCGATCCCTCCGATGTCAACAATTACAGACCAGTATCCCTTCTTTCTTTTCTCTCCAAAACTCTTGAACGTGCCGTCCTTGGCCAGCTCTCCCGCTATCTCTCTCTGAATGACCTTCTTGATCCAAATCAGTCAGGTTTCAAGACTAGTCATTCAACTGAGACTGCTCTCCTCTGTATCACGGAGGCGCTCCGCACTGCTAAAGCTAACTCTCTCTCCTCTGCTCTCATCCTTCTAGATCTATCGGCTGCCTTCGATACTGTGAACCATCAGATCCTCCTCTCCACCCTCTCCGAGTTGGGCATCTCCGGCGCGGCCCACGCTTGGATTGCGCCCTACCTGACAGGTCGCTCCTACCAGGTGGCGTGGCGAGAATCTGTCTCTCACCACGCGCTCTCACCACTGGTGTCCCCCAGGGCTATGTTCTTGGCCTCTCTCCTATTCTCGCTATACACCAAGTCACTTGGCTCTGTCATAACCTCACATGGTCTCTCTTATCATTGCTATGCAGACGACACACAATTAATCTTCTCCTTTCCCTTCTGATGACCAGGTGGCGAATCGCATCTCTGCATGTCTGGCAGACATATCAGTGTGGATGACGGATCACCACCTCAAGCTGAACCTCGGCAAGACGGAGCTGCTCTTCCTCCCGGGGAAGGACTGCCCGTTCCATGATCTCGCCATCACGGTTGACAACTCCATTGTGTCCTCCTCCCAGAGCGCCAAGAACCTTGGCGTGATCCTGGACAACACCCTGTCATTCTCAAATAACATCAAGGCGGTGACCCGTTCCTGTAGGTTCATGCTCTACAACATCCGCAGAGTACGACCCTGCCTCACACAGGAAGCGGCGCAGGTCCTAATCCAGGCACTTGTCATCTCCCGTCTGGATTACTGCAACTCGCTGTTGGCTGGGCTCCCTGCCTGTGCCATTAAACCCCTTCAACTCATCCAGAACGCCGCAGCCCGTCTGGTGTTCAACCTTCCCAAGTTCTCTCACGTCACCCCGCTCCTCCGTTCTCTCCACTGGCTTCCAGTTGAAGCTCGCATCCGCTACAAGACCATGGTGCTTGCCTACGGAGCTGTGAGGGGAACGGCACCTCAGTACCTCCAGGCTCTGATCAGGCCCTACACCCAAACAAGGGCACTGCGTTCATCCACCTCTGGCCTGCTCGCCTCCCTACCACTGAGGAAGTACAGCTCCCGCTCAGCCCAGTCAAAACTGTTCGCTGCCCTGGCCCCCCAATGGTGGAACAAACTCCCTCACGACGCCAGGACAGAGGAGTCAATCACCACCTTCCGGAGACACCTGAAACCCCACCTGAAACCCCACCACCTGAAACCCCACCTCAGTCTCTATATCTCCATAATCCAGTCTCTATATCTCCATAATCCCCTCTCTATATCTCCATAATCCAGTCTCTATATCTCCATAATCCCCTCTCTATATCTCCATAATCCCCTCTCTATATCTCCATAATCCAGTCTCTATATCTCCATAATCCCCTCTCTATATCTCCATAATCCCCTCTCTATATCTCCATAATCCAGTCTCTATATCTCCATAATCCCCTCTCTATATCTCCATAATCCACTTCTCTCTATATCTCCATAATCCTGTCGGATGTGTAGTACTCTCTGGTGAGTTATGGGACATGCTGTTGAAGGGGAAGTGTATGATAGTGTGTATCAGGGGTAGTTGGCGGTATATACAGTTGTATTGAAGGTTGTGGGAGTGTTTTCCAGGACAGTCTTCTGGATGGATGGAAGTGAAGACGAGGTGGGTATATATTGATGTACAGTACATGACTGCGCGAGGTGTCGATGAGGTGAGGTCGGTTGGGACAGGAGGGGGGTGAAACAAAGACAAATTAAATCATGTGACCACCTACCAACACACCTTGGCAGAGGGGAGCTCACACCCTCCTCCGCCCACCAAGACACGTCACCTCGCCGGCCCCTCCAGACGGTAACCAGGGAAACAGGAGAAGATGAGCACGTCCCCTACCCCGAACTGTAACCCCTTACGGGTACTGTAGGGAGGAACTCCCGGTCTTCACATGGTTCCAGGTCATACTCTGGAAGAGGAGAGGAGAAAGGGACGACTTCATTAGTGAGGACACCCACAATACATTGCAGTAGGATTTCTTCTAGTGGATCCATGATCCCCAAAACAGTCAGCCGTCGATATACAGTGAGCTCCAAAAGTATTGGGACAGTGATTTGTTGTTGTTGTTGTTGTTGTTGTTTTGGATCTGTACTCCAGCACTTAGGATTTTGACACGGCTGACTGTCAACTTTAATTTGAGGGTAAATTCATCCATATCAGGTGAACCGTTAAGAAGTGAAAGCACTTTTTGTACATAGTCCTCCGTTTTATGAGACTAAATGTATTGGGACAAATTCACTTATATTTGTATTAAAGTAGGAAAAAGTTCAGTATATGGTCCTGTATTCTTAGCGCGCAATGATTACATCAAGCTTGTGACTTTACAAACTTGTTTTATTCATTTGCTGTTTGTTTTGGTTGTTTTTCAGATTATATTGTGCCCCAATAGAAATTAATGGAAAAATAACGTATTGTGTCATTTTGGAGTCACTTTTATTGTAAATAAGAATAGAATATGTTTCTCAACACTTCTACATTAATGTGGATGCTATCATGTTTACGGAAAGTCCTGCATGAATCGTGAATAATGATGAGTTAAAAAGTTACAGACCAACAAATATCATACCCCCAAGACATGCTAACCTCTCACCATTACAATAACAGGGAGATTAGCATTTTATATCATACCCCAAGACATGCTAACCTCTCACCATTACAATAACAGGGAGATTAGCATTTTATATCATACCCCCAAGACATGCTAACCTCTCACCATTACAATAACAGGGGAGATTAGCATTTTATATCATACCCCCAAGACATGCTAACCTCTCACCATTACAATAACAGGGGAGATTAGCATTTTATATCATACCCCCAAGACATGCTAACCTCTCACCAATACAATAACAGGGAGATTAGCATTTTATATCATACCCCAAGACATGCTAACCTCTCACCAATACAATAACAGGGAGATTAGCATTTTATATCATACCCCCAAGACATGCTAACCTCTCACCATTACAATAACAGGGAGATTAGCATTTTATATCATACCCCAAGACATGCTAACCTCTCACCATTACAATAACAGGGGAGATTAGCATTTTATATCATACCCCAAGACATGCTAACCTCTCACCATTACAATAACAGGGAAGGTTAGCATTTTATATCATACCCCAAGACATGCTAACCTCTCACCATTACAATAACAGGGAGATTAGCATTTTTATATCATACCCCCAAGACATGCTAACCTCTCACCAATACAATAACAGGGAGATTAGCATTTTATATCATACCCCAAGACATGCTAACCTCTCACCATTACAATAACAGGGGAGATTAGCATTTTATATCATACCCCCAAGACATGCTAACCTCTCACCATTACAATAACAGGGAAGGTTAGCATTTTATATCATACCCCCAAGACATGCTAACCTCTCACCATTACAATAACAGGGAGATTAGCATTTTATATCATACCCCCAAGACATGCTAACCTCTCACCATTACAATAACAGGGAGGTTAGCATTTTATATCATACCCCAAGACACGTAACCTCTCACCATTACAATAACAGGGAAGGTTAGCATTTTATATCATACCCCCAAGACATGCTAACCTCTCACCAATACAATAACAGGGGAGATTAGCATTTTATATCATACCCCCAAGACATGCTAACCTCTCACCATTACAATAACAGGGGAGATTAGCATTTTATATCATACCCCCAAGACATGCTAACCTCTCACCATTACAATAACAGGGAGATTAGCATTTTTTATATCATACCCCCAAGACATGCTAACCTCTCACCATTACAATAACAGGGAGATTAGCATTTTATATCATACCCCCCAAGACATGCTAACCTCTCACCATTACAATAACAGGGAGATTAGCATTTTATATCATACCCCCAAGACATGCTAACCTCTCACCATTACAATAACAGGGGAGGTTAGCATTGTATATCATACCCCCAAGACATGCTAACCTCTCACCATTACAATAACAGGGGAGGTTAGTGTTTTTTGGGGGTATTATATTTGTGCGTCTGTACATTTCACACTCATAATTATTTACGATTCATCCAGGATTATCCACAGTAACGTAGAAGTGTTTTAGAAACATTTCCTGTAACACTTTACTTGACACCCTATGTCATAACACCTCACATAATATGGTCATAACAGCTGACATTAACCTGTTATAACCTGTTATAATATGGTCATAACAGCTGACATTAACCTGTTATAACCTGTTATAATATGGTCATAACAGCTGACATTAACCTGTTATAATATGGTCATAACAGCTGACATTAACCTGTTATAATAGGGTCATAACAGCTGACATTAACCTGTTATAATAGGGTCATAACAGCTGACATTAACCTGTTATAATATGGTCATAACAGCTGACATTAACCTGTTATAATATGGTCATAACAGCTGACATTAACCTGTTATAATATATCATAACATCTGACATTAACCTGTTATAATATGGTCATAACAGCCGACATTAACCTGTTATAATAGGGTCATAACAGCTGACATTAACCTGTTATAATAGGGTCATAACAGCTGACATTAACCTGTTATAACCTGTTATAATATGGTCATAACAGCTGACATTAACCTGTTATAATATATCATACCAGCTGACATTAACCTGTTATAATAGGGTCATAACAGCTGACATTAACCTGTTATAATATGGTCATAACAGCTGACATTAACCTGTTATAATATGTCATAACAGCTGACATTAACCTGTTATAACCTGTTATAATATGGTCATAACAGCTGACATTAACCTGTTATAATATGGTCATAACAGCTGACATTAACCTGTTATAATATGGTCATAACAGCTGACATTAACCTGTTATAATAGGGTCATAAGAGCTGACATTAACCTGTTATAATAGGGTCATAACAGCTGACATTAACCTGTTATAATATGGTCATAACAGCTGACATTAACCTGTTATAATAGGGTCATAACAGCTGACATCAACCTGTTATAATATGGTCATAACAGCTGACATTAACCTGTTATAATATGGTCATAACAGCTGACATTAACCTGTTATAATAGGGTCATAACAGCTGACATTAACCTGTTATAATAGGGTCATAACAGCTGACATTAACCTGTTATAATATGGTCATAACAGCTGACATTAACCTGTTATAATATGTCATAACAGCTGACATTAACCTGTTATAATATGGTCATAACAGCTGACATTAACCTGTTATAACCTGTTATAATTGGTGGATCTACAAATGCATTACATCATACAATCGGTTATTCTCTCAGTAGTATCCACATATTCCTCTGTAAATATTCATTGCTCTATTTCATGGTCCTTCGAGGCATTATTCTACATTTATAGCGGTTTCAAAGTTCCCTTTCAATCACAAGCAGAGGATGACCCAACCCCTACCTGAGAAGGTGATGTTGAATCCCTCGTAGGAGACAGAGAAGTCTGAGAGGAAGCGTATCTGAGCGGTGTAGTTCCCATACAGGCCTGCACTGAGGGTGGGGGGCAGTGTTGAGCCCGTTAGTCTCCACAGGGGCTCGGGGAAGCTGCCGTTCTCTGTCACCAACAGGTGGTCATGAGGAGACTCTAGGTGGAATGTATGGAAGGTGAACTGGACACCTGGTGGGGCAGGAGAGAGAGAGAGAAAACAGAAGAGGAGTCAGCTACACTCTTAGGGTTGGCTTGGCTGTAACAAATACAGTAGAACCTATTTTAGGGTTGGCTTAGCTGTATCAAATACAGTAGAACCTATTTTTAGGGTTGGCTTGGCTGTAACAAATACAGTAGAACCTATTTTAGGGTTGGCTTAGCTGTATCAAATACAGTATAACCTATTTTAGGGTTGGCTTGGCTGTAACAAATACAGTAGAACCTATTTTAGGGTTGGCTTGGCTGTATCAAATACAGTAGAACCTATTTTAGGGCTGACTTGGCTGTATCAAATACAGTAGAACCTATTTTAGGGCTGACTTGGCTGTATCAAATACAGTAGAACCTATTTTAGGGTTGGCTTGGCTGTATCAAATACAGTAGAACCTATTTTAGGGCTGACTTGGCTGTATCAAATACAGTAGAACCTATTTTAGGGCTGACTTGCCTGGTAAAATAATAATTTGACCAAGAAAGAGAGTGAAGTAACTTTTTTCGTTACTACATGATTCCATATGTGTTTTTTCATAGTTTTGATGTCTTCACTATTATTCTACAATGTAGAAAATTGTACAAATATAGAAAAACCCTGGAATGAGTAGGTGTGTCCAAACTTTAGTACCAGTCAAAAGTTTGGATAAACCTACTCATTCAAGAATTTGTATATATTTTTCTACTATTTTTCTACATGGGGGGGTCATTTTTGATTAAAGAAAAGACAGTAAAATCTTCAGGAATTCAGCTAAACATTTGATAATATCAGTAGTCGTATTCCCCCTCCCTCAAAAAAAAAAGATGAGATCGTGTCTCAATGTAATCAAAGTGTGAAATGATTGTTATTTTCCAATACAATCTCTTTTGAGGGTTTAGTTGTAGTCAATTTACAGTGTATAAATTATTATAATTCTGTTCTGGACCAACAACCATTATTTCAGACTATTCGTTCAGATCTAGATGCCTACCCTAACCTATAGCCGACACAGGTTTTACATGCTGGTGCTTGATCTAATAGTCATGTGACAGGGGGTTGGG
>NW_025751491.1:0-12500 GCF_021184085.1 Oncorhynchus gorbuscha
TGTCATGTTTGTCATTTATTATATTCAGGATTTGTCGTTTTCTGTTTGGACTTGAATAAACTCTGTTTCTGTTAAGTCGCTTTTTGGGTCCTCTTTCACCTGCATGACAGAAGGAACCGACCAAGGAATGGACCCAGCGACTTCAGACGCTCGTTACACTGCCGTCAAGATCCAAGGAGCCATGCTCGGCAGACACGAGCAGGAATTGTCTGCTGCTCGCCATGCCGTGGAGAACCTGGCCGCTCAGGTTTCCGACCTCTCTGGACAGTTCCAGAGTCTACGTCTCGTGCCACCTGTTACTTCCTGGCCTGCCGAGCCTCCAGAACCTAGGGTTAATAACCCACCTTGCTACTCGGGCAGCCCACTGAGTGCCGCTCCTTTCTCACGCAGTGTGAGATGTGTTCTCTCTCCAACCCAACACATACTCTAGAGAGAGAGCTCGGGTTGCTTACGTCATTTCACTCCTTACTGGCCGGGCTCGAGGGAATGGGGCACAGCTATCTGGGAGGCAAGGGCTGATTGCTCTAACAAGTTCCAGAACTTTAAAGAGGAGATGATTCGGGTTTTTGACCGTTCAGTTTTTGGTAGGGAGGCTTCTAGGGCCCTGGCTTCCTTATGCCAAGGTGAACGGTCCATAACGGATTATTCTATTGAGTTTCGCACTCTTGCTGCCTCTAGTGAGTGGAACGAGCCGGCGCTGCTCGCTCGTTTTCTGGAGGGACTCCACGCAGTGGTGGGATGAATTCTCTCCCGGGAGGTTCCTTCAGATGTGGACTCTTTGATTGCTCTCGCCATCCGCATAGAGCGACGGGTAGATCTTCGTCACCGGGCTCGTGGAAGAGAGCTCGCATCAACGGTGTTTCCCTGCTCCGCATCGCAACCATCTCCCTCCTCTGGCTTTGAGACTGAGCCCATGCAGCTGGGAGGGATTCGCATCTCGACTAAGGAGAGAACGGAGGATCACCAACCGCCTGTGCCTCTATTGCGGAGTTGCTGGACATTTTGTTAATTCATGTCAGTAAGAGGCCAGAGCCCATCAGTAAGCGGAGGGCTACTGGTGGCGCTACTACTCAGGTCTCTTCATCTAGATCTTGTACTACTATGTCGGTCCATCTACGCTGGACCGGTTCGGGTAACTACATGCAGTGCCTTGATTGACTCTGGGGCTGAGGGTTGTTTCATGGACGAAGCATGGGTTCGGAAACATAACATTCCTTTCAGACCGTTAGACAAGCCTACGCCCATGTTTGCCTTAGATGGTAGTCATCTTCCCAGTATCAAATTTGAGACACTACCTTTAACTCTCACAGTATCTGGTAACCACAGTGAGACTATTTCTTTTTGATTTTCCGTTCACCGTTTACACCTGTTGTTTTGGGTCATCCCTGGCTAGTATGTCATAATCCTTCTATTAATTGGTCTAGTAATTCTATCCTATCCTGGAACGTTTCTTGTCATGTGAAGTGTTTAATGTCTGCCATCCCTCCGTTTCTTCTGTCCCTACTTCTCAGGAGGAACCTGGCGATTTGACAGGAGTGCCGGAGGAATATCATGATCTGCGCACGGTCTTCAGTCGGTCCCGAGCCAACTCCCTTCCTCCTCACCGGTCGTATGATTGTAGTATTGATCTCCTTCCGGGGACCACTCCTCCTCGAGGTAGACTATACTCTCTGTCGGCTCCCGAACGTAAGGCTCTCGAGTTATTTGTCTGTGTCTCTTGACGCCGGTACCATAGTGCCTTCTTCTTCTCCGGCCGGGGCGGGGTTCTTTTTGTTAAGAAGAAGGACGGTACTCTGCGCCCCTGCGTGGATTATCGAGCTGAATGACATAACGGTTAAGAATCGTTATCCGCTTCCCCCTTATGTCATCAGCCTTGAGATTCTGCAGGGAGCCAGGTGCTTTACTAAGTTGGACCTTCGTAACGCTTACCATCTCGTGCGCATCAGAGAGGGGACGAGTGGAAAACGGCGTTTAACACTCCGTTAGGGCATTTTGAGTACCGGGTTCTGCCGTTCGGTCTCGCCAATGCGCCAGCTGTTTTCAGTTCGGCGTGTTCTACAGCGCCTTTTAGAGAATTGTCTCTACGTAAAGGCTGAGAAGTGCTCTTTTCATGTCTCCTCCGTTACTTTTCTCGGTTCCGTTATTTCCGCTGAAGGCATTCAGATGGATTCCGCTAAGGTCAAGCTGTCAGTGATTGGCCCGTTCCAAGGTCACGTGTCGAGTTGCAGCGCTTTTTAGGTTTCGCTAATTTCTATCGGCGTTTCATTCGTAATTTCGGTCAAGTTGCTGCCCCTCTCACAGCTCTTACTTCTGTCAAGACGTGTTTTAAGTGGTCGGTTCCGCCCAGGGAGCTTTTGATCTTCTAAAAGAACGTTTTACGTCCGCTCCTATCCTCGTTACTCCTGACGTCACTAGACAATTCATTGTCGAGGTTGGCCTTCAGAGGTAGGCGTGGGAGCCATTCTATCCCAGCGCTTCCAGTCTGACGATAAGGTTCATCCTTGCGCTTATTTTCTCATCGCCTGTCGCCATCTGAGCGCAACTATGATGTGGGTAACCGTGAACTGCTCGCCATCCGCTTAGCCCTAGGCGAATGGCGACAGTGGTTGGAGGGCGACCGTTCCTTTTGTCGTTTGGACAGACCATAAGAACCTTGAGTACATCCGTTCTGCCAAACGACTTAATGCCCGTCAAGCTCGTTGGGCGTTGTTTTTCGCTCGTTTCGAGTTTGTGATTTCTTACCGTCCGGGTAGCAAGAACACCAAGCCTGATGCCTTATCCCGTCTGTTTAGTTCTTCTGTGGCTTCTACTGATCCCGAGGGGATTCTTCCTTATGGGCGTGTTGTCGGGTTAACAGTCTGGGAATTGAAAGACAGGTTAAGCAAGCACTCACGCACACTGCGTCGCCGCGCGCTTGTCCTAGTAACCTCCTTTTCGTTCCTGTTTCCACTCGTCTGGCTGTTCTTCAGTGGGCTCACTCTGCCAAGTTAGCTGGTCATCCCGGTGTTCGAGGCACTCTTGCGTCTATTCGCCAGCGCTTTTGGTGGCCGACTCAGGAGCGTGACACGCGCCGTTTCGTGGCTGCTTGTTCGGACTGCGCGCAGACTAAGTCGGGTAACTCTCCTCCTGCCGGTCGTCTCAGACCGCTCCCCATTCCTTCTCGACCATGGTCTCACATCGCCTTAGACTTCATTACCGGTCTGCCTTTGTCTGCGGGGAAGACTGTGAGCCGCCAATAAACGCAGGATTAAGAGTCCAAGGTATTGTTGCGGCCAGAGAGTGTGGCTTTCCACTCGCAACCTTCCTCTTACGACAGCTTCTCGTAAGTTGACTCCATGATTTCATTGGTCCGTTCCGTGTCTCCCAGGTCGTCAATCCTGTCGCTGTGCGACTGCTTCTTCCGCGACATCTTCGTCGCGTCCATCCTGTCTTCCATGTCTCCTGTGTTAAGCCCTTTCTTCGCACCCCCGTTCGTCTTCCCTCCCCCTCCCGTCCTTGTCGAGCGCACCTATTTACAAGGTACATAAGATCATGGACATGCGTTCTCGGGGACGGGGTCACCAATACTTAGTGGATTGGGAGGGTTACGGTCCTGAGGAGAGGAGTTGGGTTCCGTCTCGGGGCGTGCTGGACCGTTCACTCATCGATGATTTCCTCCGTTGCCGCCAGGATTCCTCCTCGAGTGCGCCAGGAGGCGCTCGGTGAGTGGGGGGGTACTGTCATGTTTGTCATTTATTATCATGTCTTGTCCCTGTGCTCCCCATTCTATTCGTTTCCCTCTGCTGGTCTTATTAGGTTCTTTCCCTCTTTCTATCCCTCTCTCTCCCCCTCCCTCTCTCACTCTCTCGCTCTCTCTTCTCTCTATCGTTCCGTTCCTGCTCCCAGCTGTTCCTATTCCCCTAATCATCATTTAGTCTTCCCACACCTGTTCCCGATCCTTTCCCCTGATTAGAGTCCCTATTTCTTCCTTTGTGTTCCGTTCCTGTCCTGTCGGTTCCTTGTTTAGAATTCACCGTGCTGTGATTGTGTATCGCCCTGTCCTGTCGTGTTTTGCCTTCATCAGATGCTGCGTGTGAGCAGGTGTCTCTGTCAGCTACGGCCTGCGCCTACCCGAAGCGACCTGCAGTCTGTGGCCGCTTCTCCTGTTATTCCCCTCTACAGACTAGAGGATTTCTGTTATTCCCTGTTTGGACATTTCCTGTTAAGGATTCAGGATTTGTCGTTTTCTGTTCTTTAACAAACACAATATTACAGATTAACCTGTATTCGTTAATGTTAAATATGATGCATTACTCAGCGATAATTCTAATCAAAACTTCACCGTGTGGTAGTGAATACATAAACTATCATGAGTGTGTGTGTGTGTGTGCTTTTGCCTGGAAAATAACCACTCTAGCTATGCCTCCACCTTCTTTCCCGTCATTAGTGTGAAATTAAATAGCCTGTAATGAAATAGCCTGTAATGAAATAGCCTGTAGCCAAAGAAAGTGGTGGGAACGTTGGACATTCAACATGGATAAGCCGTCAGAGAAACAGCATTTAACAATACAAATACAATAAAATAATTTAGTTGAACTTAACAGTGGCCCACCTATTCCGTGACCTCTTTACCTCGTATGATTCAAAACGGAAACTAAAGTTCTTTTCGGGACATGGAGATGTCCTAGCCGGATTCCCAGATCTGTTTGTGTCGTCTTGCCAACTTACAACTCAAAATGACAGCAGTGGAGTTGGTAATAACAGCACAAACCGATCTGGGACTCGGGCTAGAGTTGTCCTGTCGTAAGTACCACAATTCTTGAGAGCGTAGAATTATTCTGAACACCTTAATAAACATAACATGCTTCCATTAAAATAAAACATTATTTTTCCAAGAGTCCCAAATGGCACCCTATTCCCTATATAGTGCACTACTTTAGACCAGAACACTATGGCACCCTATTCCTTACAGAGTGCACTACTTTTGACTAGAGCCTATAAGGCTCTGGTCAAAAGTAGTGCCCTAAATAGGGATAGGGGATAGTTTTCTATTTGGGATGCAGCCTTAAAAATCAGTTTCAGGTCCTTTGGATAACAGTAAAACCTGCTTTCAAATTCCCTCAAGAGAAACCAACAGTTCACAAAAAAAAACAAGTTTCCTTTCTTCTGCAATAGTCTCTTTCTTAGCCAATGTGCGTTGGGGTACAGCTACATCATGTTGCCCGTCCATCCGATGGGCCTGACCAAAACACCTTGTCATTGATCATTGCGAGGAGTCTCCCATCAGGTGGACAATGAGTTCGAAGTAGGTGGAGAGGACGATGGCTGTGTTGGGGATCTGTCTGATAAGCTGTGGAATGAGTCCTCTGTAAAACGCAGCGTAGCCCTCCTCCACTGCCACCAACCGGGCCGTCTGGAAGAAGTACTGATATTTGCTGCCCTCTTCTCGCAGCCTTGTCCGAATCACCTCTGACGAAGGGAGACAAGACGCGTTAGAAGGTGATTTTGAATGAAGTATTACAGAGTATTTTATATTTGAAGTATTACAGAGTATTTTATATTTGAAGTATTACAGAGTATTTTATATTTGAAGTATTACAGAGTATTTTATATTTGAAGTATTACAGAGTATTTTATATTTGAAGTATTACAGAGTATTTTATATTTGAAGTATTACAGAGTATTTTATATTTGAAGTATTACAGAGTATTTTATATTTGAAGTATTACAGAGTATTTTATATTTGAAGTATTACAGAGTATTTGACCCCAAGATGGAAGGAACGCTGGGAGTTTAATCTAAAAAAAGACTGTTCACTTAAAAAGGTCAAGTCTGTAGCTTTCTGGGCGACCCAACCAATAACACATAGAAATGCGAGTTATAGAGCGGTCATTCTCATTGAAAGCCAGTCTAATAAGCTGTAGAGCCATTCTATGAATGCCATTTCGATGCTTCCACCATTTTCTTTTTTTTTTAAAGTTTAGATTTGGTTTTGTACACAGGCTTCAAAACAGCTTCAAAATGGATGTTTGGGTTATTCAAAAGACATTTCACAGGGGTTTAGATTTTTACTGACTTTAATGATTCTCTACACACCTTGAAATTAGGCGAACATTGATGACAATTTTGAGTCACGATGTGTGTTTGCATATTCCACAGTAGACTAGATGGCCGTTGACTGGGCCGTTGTCATTTAACAACTACGGCTTGGCCTCCGACGTCAATGTGCATTTTGTCCGTTGAGATGTGGTTTGACAAGTTAATATCCTAACATCTTATTTACTACCCATTAACCCCATGCTTACCGTGTGGGTAGGCTATGCAGGAAGCACAACCCTTAGCGAGGCAGCCGCCATCATCAGGCCTAGGAAGTCGGACGCCCCTTTCTCCGTCTCGCTGTTCGGCGACGTGAAGCGCTTCGTTCAGGCGTTTCTTCAGCGTCTCGTAGATGAGGAAACAGATCATGGTCTCGGAGATGCCAGCGTAGGACGCCGTCAGACCCCGGTAGAAACCTCTCATGCCCTCTGTCTTATAAACGTAACGGGCACACTGCAGCGCGTTCGTCTTCTTCTCCCTCGCGCCTGGAGGAAATTATTGGAGGTTAGATTAGACTGAAAGAAACAAATTAAGTAGGAACTTAAAAATAGTGGAAAACAGAAGAAAAACAGAGTGGTTCTATTTGAACCAATAGGAAATATGTGTTTTGCTCCAGGTTGCTATGGTGCGCCTCAATGCGGGGCTCCCGTGTGGCACAGCGGTCTAAGGCACTGCATCTCAGTGCTAGAGGCGCCACATTTCAGTCAACACTTCACCTCCCCAAAACACATCAGTTGTCGTGTGGAGAAGTCAGCATACCTCAGACTCCAGTCAAATATGGAGTCTGAGGTACAAGCATTTCGCTACACCCGCAATAACATCTGCTATGCACGTGTCTGTGACCAATAACATCTGCTATACACGTGTCTGTGACCAATAACATCTGCTATACACGTGTCTGTGACCAATAACATCTGCTATACACGTGTCTGTGACCAATAACATCTGCTATACACGTGTCTGTGACCAATAACATCTGCTATACACGTGTCTGTAACCAATAACATTTGATTTGAATAGGTCACAGGACAAGATGGGGGGGGCATTCTCTCTCAAACATTACATCCTATATTCCATTTCCTTTCTCAAATATACATTTCAGTATATATTTTTTAGCATCTTAATACATTTCAAAATATATCTTAGAAGAATATTTGATTAATTTTTCCTCTAGCAGTTAACAGTAGTTTGAGGGACGAGCTACATAACACTAGTTTGAGGGACGAGCTATATAACACTAGTTTGAGGGACGAGCTATATCACACTAGTTTGAGGGACGAGCTATATCACACTAGTTTGAGGGACGAGCTTTATAACACTAGTTTGAGGGACGAGCTATATAACACTAGTTTGAGGGACGAGCTATATCACACTAGTTTGAGGGACGAGCTTTATAACACTAGTTTGAGGGACGAGCTATATCACACTAGTTTGAGGGACAAGCTTTATAACACTAGTTTGAGGGACGAGCTATATGACACTAGTTTGAGGGCCGAGCTATATAACGCTAGTTTGAGGGACGATCTACAGTGCCTTGCGAAAGTATTCGCCCCCTTGAACTTTGCGACCTTTTGCCACATTTCAGGCTTAAAACAAAGATATAAAACTGTATTTTTTTGTGAAGAATCAACAAGTGGGACACAATCATGAAGTGGAACGACATTTATTGGATATTTCAAACTTTTTAACAAATCAAAAACTGAAAAATTGGGCGTGAAAATTATTCAGCCCCTTTAAGTTAATACTTTGTAGCGCCACCTTTTGCTGCGATTACAGCTGTCTCTATCAGTTTTGCACATCGAGAGACTGACATTTTCTCCCATTCCTCCTTGCAAAACAGCTCGAGCTCAGTGAGGTTGGATGGAGAGCATTTGTGAACAGCAGTTGTCAGTTCTTTCCACGGATTCTCGATTGGATTCAGGTCTGGACTTTGACTTGGCCATTCTAACACCTGGATATGTTCATTTTTGAACCATTCCATTGTAGATTTTGCTTTATGTTTTGGATCATTGTCTTGTTGGAAGACAAATCTCCGTCCCAGTCTCAGGTCTTTTGCAGACTCCATCAGGTTTCCTTCCAGAATGGTCCTGTATTTGGCTCCATCCATCTTCCCATCAATTTTAACCATCTTCCCTGTCCCTGTTGAAGAAAAGCAGGCCCAAACCATGATGCTGCCACCACCATGTTTGACAGTGGGGATGGTGTGTTCAGGGTGATGAGCTGTGTTGCTTTTATGCCAAACATAACGTTTGCATTGTTGCCAAAAAGTTCAATTTTGGCTTCATCTGACCAGAGCACCTTCTTCCACATGTTTGGTGTGTCTCCCAGGTGGCTTGTGGCAAATGGGCCTCTTGGCTGCATCTCTGATCAGTCTTCTCCTTGTATGAGCTGAAAGTTTAGAGGGACGGCCAGGTCTTGGTAGATTTGCAGTGGTCTGATACTCCTTCCATTTCAATATTATCGCTTGCACAGTGCTCCTTGGGATGTTTAAAGCTTGGGAAATCTTTTTGTATCCAAATCCGGCTTTAAACTTCTTCACAACAGTATCTCGGACCTGCCTGGTGTGTTCCTTGTTCTCCATGATGCTCTCTGCGCTTTTAACGGACCTCTGAGACTATCACAGTGCAGGTGCATTTATACGGAGACTTGATTTCACACAGGTGGAATGTATTTATCATCATTAGTCATTTTGGTCAACATTGGATCATTCAGAGATCCTCACTGAACTTCTGGAGAGAGTTTGCTGCACTGAAAGTAAAGGGGCTGAATAATTTTGCACGCCCAATTTTTCAGTTTTTGATTTGTTAAAAAAGTTTGAAATATCCAATAAATGTCGTTCCACTTCATGATTGTGTCCCACTTGTTGTTGATTCTTCACAAAAAAATACAGTTTTATATCTTTGTTTTAAGCCTGAAATGTGGCAAAAGGTCGCAAAGTTCAAGGGGGCCGAATACTTTCGCAAGGCACTGTATATGGATGAGCTTTATAACACTAGTTTGAGGGATGAGCTATATCACACTAGTTTGAGGGACGAGCTATATCACACTAGTTTGAGGGATGAGCTTTATAACACTAGTTTGAGGGACAAGCTATATGACACTAGTTTGAGGGACGAGCTTTATAACACTAGTTTGAGGGACGAGCTATATGACACTAGTTTGAGGGACGAGCTATATGACACTAGTTTGAGGGACGAGCTATATGACACTAGTTTGAGGGACGAGCTATATCACACTAGTTTGAGGGACGAGCTATATCACACTAGTTTGAGGGACGAAACTATATCACACTAGTTTGAGGGACGAGCTATATCACACTAGTTTGAGGGACGAGCTATATCACACTAGTTTGAGGGACGAGCTATATCACACTAGTTTGAGGGACGAGCTATATCACACTAGTTTGAGGGACGAGCTATATCACACTAGTTTGAGGGACGAGCTATATCACACTAGTTTGAGGGACGAGCTATATCACACTAGTTTGAGGGACGAGCTATATCACACTAGTTTGAGGGACGAGCTATATCACACTAGTTTGAGGGACGAGCTATATAAAACTAGTTTGAGGGACGAGCTATATAACACTAGTTTGAGGGACAAGCTATATGGACAAGCTTTATAACACTAGTTTGAGGGACGAGCTATATCACACTAGTTTGAGGGACGAGCTATATGACACTAGTTTGAGGGACGAGCTATATGACACTAGTTTGAGGGACGAGCTATATGACACTAGTTTGAGGGACGAGCTATATCACACTAGTTTGAGGGACGAGCTATATCACACTAGTTTGAGGGACGAGCTATATGACACTAGTTTGAGGGACGAGCTATATGACACTAGTTTGAGGGACGAGCTATATCACACTAGTTTGAGGGACGAGCTATATCACACTAGTTTGAGGGACGAGCTATATCACACTAGTTTGAGGGACGAGCTATATCACACTAGTTTGAGGGACGAGCTATATCACACTAGTTTGAGGGACGAGCTATATGGACAAGCTTTATAACACTAGTTTGAGGGACGAGCTATATCACACTAGTTTGAGGGACGAGCTATATGACACTAGTTTGAGGGACGAGCTATATGACACTAGTTTGAGGGACGAGCTATATGACACTAGTTTGAGGGACGAGCTATATGACACTAGTTTGAGGGACGAGCTATATCACACTAGTTTGAGGGACGAGCTATATCACACTAGTTTGAGGGACGAGCTATATAACACTAGTTTGAGGGACGAGCTATATGACACTAGTTTGAGGGACGAGCTATATAACACTAGTTTGAGGGATGAGCTTTATAACACTAGTTTGAGGGATGAGCTTTATAACACTAGTTTGAGGGACGAGCTATATGGACGAGCTTTATAACACTAGTTTGAGGGACGAGCTATATGACACTAGTTTGAGGGACGAGCTATATAACACTAGTTTGAGGGATGAGCTTTATAACACTAGTTTGAGGGATGAGCTTTATAACACTAGTTTGAGGGACGAGCTATATGGACGAGCTTTATAACACTAGTTTGAGGGACGAGCTATATGGACAAGTCCAAAGGGAAAACAGGACTCTAGGTCACCATTTAACCTGCTTATCCTTGTAACTGACTTCAACACAGTCCTCTCTGCTGCAAAAAATGGCACCCCCATATTCCCTACAAAGTGCACTACTTTTGAATAGGGCTCTGGTCAAAAGTAGCCCTATATTAGGGAATAGGGGGTGCGATTTGGTACGCAAGCAGCCGCTTAATATAGCCTCCTCCTCCCACACAGCCTAATGCGTCAGCAGCTCGGGTATTTATGGACCTGCCTGGTCACATGTTAAACCATGCTGCACTGCGTACCACTAGGACAGCACTGCAGCTAAGATGTGGGGGCTCGTCAAAGAGCACATTACACGTGGTGGTGACCGGTGACTAGACTAGTTACAGTAGCAGCTCCATGGTCTGTACCATTAAGTAGAGAACAAACTCTTGAAGATGTCCGTCTGCATTAAAAGATGGAATCAAAAGATTTAAAATAACAAAACAAACAAAACAAGAGATGATCAGGTTAGGAATGTACTACATATATAACAGGAATGTACTACATATATAACAGGAATGTACTACATATATAACAGGAATATAAAGTACATATATAACAGGAATGTACTACATACATAACAGGAATATAAAGTACATACATAACAGGAATATAAAGTACATATATAACAGGAATATAAAGTACATATATAACAGGAATATAAAGTACATATATAACAGGAATATAAAGTACATATATAACAGGAATATAAAGTACATATATAACAGGAATATAAAGTACATATATAACAGGAATGTACTACATATATAACAGGAATGTACTACATATATAACAGGAATGTAAAGTACATATATAACAGGAATGTAAAGTACATATATAACAGGAATGTAAAGTACATATATAACAGGAATGTAAAGTACATATATAACAGGAATGTAAAGTACATATATAACAGGAATGTAAAGTACATATATAACAGGAATGTAAAGTACATATATAACAGGAATGTAAAGTACATATATAACAGGAATGTAAAGTACATATATAACAGGAATATAAAGTACATATATAACAGGAATGTAAAGTACATATATACCAGGAATATAAAGTACATATATACCAGGAATGTACTACATATAACAGGAATATAAAGTACATATATAACAGGAATATAAAGTACATATATAACAGGAATATAAAGTACATATATAACAGGAATATAAAGTACATATATAACAGGAATATAAAGTACATATATAACAGGAATGTAAAGTACATATATAACAGGAATGTAAAGTACATATATAACAGGAATGTAAAGTACATATATAACAGGAATGTAAAGTACATATATAACAGGAATGTAAAGTACATATATAACAGAATGTAAAGTACATATATAACAGGAATGTAAAGTACATATATAACAGGAATGTAAAGTACATATATAACAGGAATATAAAGTACATATATAACAAGAATATAAAGTACATATATAACAGGAATATAAAGTACATATATAACAGGAATGTAAAGTACATATATAACAGGAATGTAAAGTACATATATAACAGAATGTAAAGTACATATATAACAGGAATGTAAAGTACATATATAACAGGAATGTAAAGTACATATATAACAGGAATGTAAAGTACATATATAACAGAATGTAATATATAACAGGGAATGTAAAGTACATATATAACAGGAATGTAAAGTACATATATAACAGGAATGTAAAGTACATATATAACAGGAATGTAAAGTACATATATAACAGGAATGTAAAGCACATATATAACAGGAATGTAAAGTACATATATAACAGGAATGTAAAGTACATATATAACAGGAATGTAAAGTACATA
>NW_025751492.1:0-15130 GCF_021184085.1 Oncorhynchus gorbuscha
ACTAACCCCCTGTTATTACCACAGTCTAACCACTAACCCCTGTTATTACCAGTCTAACCACTAACCCCTGTTATTACCAGTCTAACCACTAACCCCTGTTATTACCACAGTCTAACCACTAACCCCCTGTTATTACCAGTCTAACCACTAACCCCCTGTTATTACCAGTCTAACCACTAACCCCCTGTTATTACCACAGTCTAACCACCAACCCCCTGTTATTACCAGTCTAACCACTAACCCCCTGTTATTACCAGTCTAACCACTAACCCCCTGTTATTACCAGTCTAACCACTAACCCCTGTTATTACCAGTCTAACCACCAACCCCTGTTATTACCAGTCTAACCACCAACCCCTGTTATTACCAGTCTAACCACCAACCCCCTGTTATTACCAGTCTAACCACTAACCCCTGTTATTACCAGTCTAACCACTAACCCCCTGTTATTACCAGTCTAACCACTAACCCCCTGTTATTACCAGTCTAACCACTAACCCCTGTTATTACCAGTCTAACCACCAACCCCCTGTTATTACCAGTCTAACCACTAACCCCTGTTATTACCACAGTCTAACCACCAACCCCTGTTATTACCAGTCCAACCACTAACCCCCTGTTATTACCACAGTCTAACCACCAGCACCCCTGTTGTACCAGTCTACCACCCACTAACCCCTGTTATTATTATCCACTAACCCCCTGTTATTACCAGTCTAACCACTAACCCCTGTTATTACCAGTAACCACCAACCCTGTTAACCACTAACCACCAACCCCCTGTATTACCAGTCTAACCACTAACCCCTATTATTACCAGTCTAACCACTAACCCCTGTTATTACCACAGTCTAACCACTAACCCCTGTTATTACCACAGTCTAACCACCAACCCCTGTTATTACCAGTCTAACCACCAACCCCCTGTTATTACCAGTAACCACTAACCTGTTATTACAGTCTAACCACTAACCCCTGTTATTACCACAGTCTAACCACCAACCCCCTGTTATTACCAGTCTAACCACTAACCCCCTGTTATTAACCACTAACCCCTGTTAACCACTAACCCCTGTTATTACCAGTCTAACCACTAACCCCTGTTATTACCAGTCTAACCACTGTTATTACAACCCCCTTATCCAGAGCGACTTACAAATTGGTGCATTCATTGACATCCACAGTCTAACCACTAACCCCTGTTATTATTAACCCCACAGTCTAACCACCAACCCCTGTTATTACTACAGTTTCTAACCACTACAGTTTAACCCCCCTGTTATTACCACAGTCTAACCACTCAACCCCTGTTATTACCACAGTCTAACCACTAACCCCCTGTTAGTTACCACAGCAGTGTTACCAGTGTCTCCAGACAAGCTCATGACAGCTGCGGCTGCGTGCCAGAGTAGGAGAGTGTGGGCTGTAGAACACGTTGACCACTGTGTTTGACGCATGCCTAGGGAAACGAACACACACACACACACACAAACAAACACACACACACACACATCAATATGCTTACACAAAGAGAGAAGTAAAGATTCATCACGCCAGGACAACATGACCCAGCCTGGGAGAGGAGGACAGGAGACTATCAGCAGGACAACATACCCAGTCTGGGAGAGGAGGACAGGAGACTATCAGCCAAGGACCAGGGACATGACCCAGTCTGGGAGAGGAGGACAGGAGACTATCAGCCAAGGACCAGGGACAACTTGACCCAGTCTGGGAGAGGAGGACAGGAGACTAAATCAGTCTGGGAAGGAGGACAGGAGACTACAGCAGGACAACATGACCCAGTCTGGGAGAGGAGGACAGGAGACTAAAATCAGCTAAGGACCAGGACAACTTGACCCAGTCTGGGAGAGGAGGACAGGAGACTATCAGCAACATGACCAGTCTGGGGGACAACATGACCTCAGTCTGGGAGAGGAGGACAGGAGACTATCAGCAGGACAACATGACCCAGTCTGGGAGAGGAGGACAGGAGACTATCAGCAGGACAACATGACCCAGTCTGGGAGAGGAGGACAGGAGACTATCAGCTAAGGACCAGGACAACTTGACCCAGTCTGGGGAGAGGAGGACAGGAGACTAAATCAGCTAAGGACCAGGACAACATGACCCAGTCTGGGGAGAGAGGACAGAGTCTATCAGCAGGACAACATGACCCAGTCTGGGGAGAGGAGGACAGGAGACTATCATAAGCGACCAGGACAACATGACCCAGTCTGGGAGAGGAGGACAGGAGACTATCAGCAGGACAACATGACCCAGTCTGGGAGAGGAGGACAGGAGACTATCAGCTAAGGACCAGGACAACATGACCCAGTCTGGGAGAGGAGGACAGAGACATATCAGCAGGACAACATGACCCAGTCTGGGAGAGGAGGACAGAGACTATCAGCTAAGGACCAGGACAACTTGACCCAGTCTGGGAGAGGAGGACAGGGAGACTATCAGCAGACCCAGGACAACATGACCCAGTCTGGGAGAGGAGGACAGGAGACTATCAGTCTACAGAGACTATCAGCAGGACAACTTGACCCAGTCTGGGAGAGGAGGACAGGAGATCAGCAGGACAACATGACCCAGTCTGGGAGAGGAGGACAGGAGTCTATCCAAGGACCAGGACAACATGACCCAGTCTGGGGGAGAGGAGGACAGGAGACTATCAGCTAAGGACCAGGACAACATGACCCAGTCTGGGAGAGAGGAGAGACAGGAGACTATCAGCAGGACAACATTAATCCAGTCTGGGGAGAGGAGGACAGGAGACTAAATCAGCTAAGGACCAGGACAACATGACCCAGTCTGGGAGAGGAGGACAGGAGACTATCAGCTACAACTTCAGTCTGGGAGAGGAGGACAGGAAAGACTATCAGCAGGACAACATGACCCAGTCTGGGAGAGGAGGACAGGAGACTATCAGCAGGACAACATGACCCAGTCTGGGAGAGAGGAGGACAGAGACTAAATCAGCTAAGGACCAGGACAACATGACCCAGTCTGGGAGAGGAGGACAGGAGACTATCAGCTAAGGACCAGGACAACATGACCCAGTCTGGGAGAGGAGGACAGGAGACTATCAGCAGGACAACATGACCCAGTCTGGGAGAGGAGGACAGGAGACAGGACAACATGACCCAGTCTGGAGAGGAGACAGGAGACTATCAGCAGGACATGACCCAGTCTGGGAGAGGAGGACAGGAGACAAGGACCAACATGACCCAGTCTGGGGAGAGGAGGACAGGAGACTATCAGCAGGACAACATGACCCAGTCTGGGGAGAGGAGGACAGGAGACTATCAGCAGGACAACATGACCCAGTCTGGGAGAGGAGGGAGACTATCAGCAGGAGACCAGTCAGCAGGACTTGACCCAGTCAGGACAACATGACCCAGTCTGGGAGAGGAGGACAGGAGACTATCAGCTAAGGACCAGGACATGACCCAGTCTGGGAGAGGAGGACAGAGACTATCAGACCAGGACAACATGACCCAGTCTGGGAGAGGAGGACAGGAGACTATCAGGAGGACAACAGTCTGGGAGAGGAGGACAGGAGAATCAGCTAAGGACCAGGACAACTTGACCCAGTCTGGGAGAGGAGGACAGGAGACTATCAGCAGGACAACATGACCCAGCTGGGAGAGGAGGAGGAGTCTATCAGCAGGACAACATGACCCAGTCTGGGAGAGGAGGACAGGAGACTATCAGCAGGACAACATGACCCAGTCTGGGAGAGGAGGACAGGAGACTATCAGCAGGACAACATGACCCAGTCTGGGAGAGAGGAGGACAGGAGACTATCAGCTAAGGACCAGGACAACTTGACCCAGTCTGGGGAGAGGAGGACAGGAGACTATCAGCAGGACAACATGACCCAGTCTGGGAGAGGAGGACAGGAGACTAAATCAGCTAAGGACCAGGACAACATGACCCAGTCTGGGAGAGGAGGACAGGAGACTATCAGCAGGACAACATGACCCAGTCTGGGAGAGGAGGACAGGAGTCTATCAGCTAAGGACCAGGACAACTTGACCCAGTCTGGGAGAGGAGGACAGGAGACTATCAGCAGGACAACATGACCCAGTCTGGGAGAGGAGGACAGGAGACTATCAGCTAAGGACCAGGACAACGTGACCCAGTCTGGGAGAGGAGGACAGAGTCTATCAGCTAAGGACCAGGACAACATGACCCAGTCTGGGAGAGGAGGACAGGAGACTAAATCAGCTAAGGACCAGGACAACATGACCCAGTCTGGGAGAGGAGGACAGGAGACTATCAGCAGGACAACATGACCCAGTCTGGGAGAGGAGGACAGGAGACTATCAGCAGGACAACATGACCCAGTCTGGGAGAGGAGGACAGGAGACTAAAAATCAGCTAAGGACCAGGACAACATGACCCAGTCTGGGAGAGGAGGACAGGAGACTATCAGCCAAGGACAGGACAACTTGACCCAGTCTGGGAGAGGAGGACAGGAGACTATCAGCAGGACAACATGACCCAGTCTGGGAGAGGAGGACAGGAGACTATCAGCAGGACAACATGACCCAGTCTGGGAGAGGAGGACAGAGACTATCAGCTAAGGACCAGGACAACATGACCAGTCTGGGAGAGGAGGACAGAGACTATCAGCTAAGGACCAGGACAACATGACCCAGTCTGGGAGAGGAGGACAGGAGACTATCAGCCAAGGACAACATGACCCAGTCTGGGAGAGGAGGACAGGAGACTATCAGCTAAGGACAACATGACCCAGTCTGGGAGAGGAGGACAGGAGACTATCAGCAGACAAACATGACCCAGTCTGGGAGAGGAGGACAGGAGACTATCAGCAGGACAACATGACCCAGTCTGGGAGAGGAGGACAGGAGACTATCAGCAGGACAACATGACCCAGTCTGGGAGAGGAGGACAGGAGACTATATGACCCAGTCTGGGAGAGGAGGACAGGAGACTATCAGCAGGACAACATGACCCAGTCTGGGAGGAGGACAGAGACTATCAGCAGGACAACATGACCCAGTCTGGGAGAGGAGGAGACAGGAGACTATCAGCTAAGGACCAGGACAACATGACCCAGTCTGGGGAGAGGAGGACAGGAGTCTATCAGCTAAGGACCAGGACAACATGACCCAGTCTGGGAGAGGAGGACAGGAGACTATCAGCAGGACAACATGACCCAGTCTGGGGAGAGGAGGACAGGAGACTATCAGCTAAGGACCAGGACAACTTGACCCAGTCTGGGAGAGGAGGACAGGAGTCTATCAGCAGGACAACATGACCCAGTCTGGGAGAGGAGGACAGGAGACTATCAGCTAAGGACCAGGACAACATGACCCAGTCTGGGAGAGGAGGACAGGAGACTATCAGCAGGACAACATGACCCAGTCTGGGAGAGGAGGACAGAGACTATCAGCTAAGGACCAGGACAACATGACCCAGTCTGGGAGAGGAGGACAGGAGACTATCAGCTAAGACCAGGACAACATGACCCAGTCTGGGAGAGGAGGACAGGAGACTATCAGCAGGACAACATGACCCAGTCTGGGGAGAGGAGGACAGGAGACTATCAGCTAAGGACCAGGACAACATGACCCAGTCTGGGAGAGGAGGACAGGAGACTATCAGCAGGACAACATGACCCAGTCTGGGAGAGGAGGACAGGAGACTATCAGCTAAGGACCAGGACAACATGACCCAGTCTGGGAGAGGAGGACAGGAGACTCAGCAGAACAACATGACCCAGTCTGGGAGAGGACAACTATCAGCTAAGGACCAGGACAACTTGACCCAGTCTGGGAGAGGAGGACAGGAGACTATCAGCTAAGGACCAGGACAACATGACCCAGTCTGGGAGAGGAGGACAGAGACTATCAGCTAAGGACCAGGACAACTTGACCCAGTCTGGGAGAGGAGGACAGGTCTATCAGCAGGACAACATGACCCAGTCTGGGAGAGGAGGACAGGAGTCTATCAGCAGGACAACATGACCCAGTCTGGGAGAGGAGGACAGGAGACTATCAGCTAAGGACCAGGACAACATGACCCAGTCTGGGAGAGGAGGACAGGAGACTATCAGCAGGACAACATGACCCAGTCTGGGAGAGGAGGACAGAGAGTCTATCAGCTGGGAGAGGAGGACAGGACCAGGACAACATGACCCAGTCTGGGAGAGGAGGACAGGAGACTATCAGCTAAGGACCAGGACAACTTGACCCAGTCTGGGAGAGGAGGACAGGAGACTATCAGCAGGACAACAACATGACCCAGTCTGGGGAGGAGGACAGGAGACTATCAGCAGGACAACATGACCCAGTCTGGGAGAGGAGGCCAGGAGACTAAATCAGCTAAGGACCAGGACAACATGACCCAGTCTGGGAGAGGAGGACAGGAGACTATCAGCTAAGGACCAGGACAACATGACCCAGTCTGGGAGAGGAGGACAGGAGACTAAATCAGCTAAGGACCAGGACAACATGACCCAGTCTGGGAGAGGAGGACAGGAGACTATCAGCTAAGGACCAGGACAACATGACCCAGTCTGGGAGAGGAGGACAGGAGACTATCAGCTAAGGACAACATGACCCAGTCTGGGAGAGGAGGACAGGAGACTATCAGCTAAGGACAACATGACCCAGTCTGGGAGAGGAGGACAGGAGACTATCAGCAGGACAACATGACCCAGTCTGGGAGAGGAGGACAGGAGACTATCAGCAGGACAACATGACCCAGTCTGGGAGAGGAGGACAGGAGACTATCAGCAGGACAACATGACCCAGTCTGGGAGAGGAGGACAGGAGACTATCAGCAGGACAACATGACCCAGTCTGGGAGAGGAGGACAGGAGACTATCAGCTAAGGACCAGGACAACATGACCCAGTCTGGGGGAGGACAGGAGACTATCAGCTAAGGACCAGGACAACATGACCCAGTCTGGGAGAGGAGGACAGGAGACTATCAGGACCAGGACAACATGACCCAGTCTGGGAGAGGAGGACAGGAGACTATCAGCTAAGGACCAGGACAACATGACCCAGTCTGGGAGAGGAGGACAGGAGTCTATCAGGACAACATGACCCAGTCTGGGAGAGGAGGACAGGAGACAGGACCAGGACAACTTGACCCAGTCTGGGAGAGGAGGACAGGAGACTATCAGCAGGACAACATGACCCAGTCTGGGAGAGGAGGACAGGAGACTATCAGCAGGACAACATGACCCAGTCTGGGAGAGGAGGACAGGAGACTATCAGCTAAGGACCAGGACAACATGACCCAGTCTGGGAGAGGAGGACAGGAGACTATCAGCTAAGGACCAGGACAACTTGACCCAGTCTGGGAGAGGAGGACAGGAGACTATCAGCTAAGGACCAGGACAACATGACCCAGTCTGGGAGAGGAGGACAGGAGACTATCAGCTAAGGACAACAATGACCCAGTCTGGGAGAGGAGGACAGGAGACTATCAGCTAAGGACCAGGACAACATGACCCAGTCTGGGAGAGGAGGACAGGAGACTAATCAGCTAAGGACCAGGACAACATGACCCAGTCTGGGAGAGGAGGACAGGAGACTATCAGCTAAGGACCAGGACAACATGACCCAGTCTGGGAGAGGAGGACAGAGACTATCAGCTAAGGACCAGGACATGACCCAGTCTGGGAGAGGAGGACAGGAGACTATCAGCTAAGGACCAACATGACCCAGTCTGGGAGAGGAGGACAGGAGTCTATCAGCAGGACAACATGACCCAGTCTGGGAGAGGAGGACAGGAGACTATCAGCAGGACAACATGACCCAGTCTGGGAGAGGAGGACAGGAGACTATCAGCAGGACAACATGACCCAGTCTGGGAGAGGAGGACAGGAGACTATCAGCAGGCAGGACAACATGACCCAGTCTGGGAGAGGAGGACAGGAGACTATCAGCTAAGGACCAGGACAATGACCCAGTCTGGGAGAGGAGGACAGGAGTCTATCAGCTAAGGACCAGGACAACATGACCCAGTCTGGGAGAGGAGGACAGGAGACTATCAGCAGGACAACATGACCCAGTCTGGGAGAGGAGGACAGGAGACTATCAGCTAAGGACCAGGACAACATGACCCAGTCTGGGGAGAGGACAGGACAGGAGACTATCAGCTGGGAGAGGAGGAAGGACCAGGACAACATGACCCAGTCTGGGAGAGGAGGACAGGAGACTATCAGCTAAGGACCAGGACAACATGACCCAGTCTGGGAGAGGAGGACAGGAGACTATCAGCTAAGGACCAGGACAACATGACCCAGTCTGGGAGAGGAGGACAGGAGACTATCAGCTAAGGACAGGACATGACCCAGTCTGGGAGAGGAGGACAGGAGACTATCAGCTAAGGACCAGGACAACATGACCCAGTCTGGGAGAGGAGGACAGGAGACTATCAGCAGGACAACATGACCCAGTCTGGGAGAGGAGGACAGGAGACTATCAGCTAAGGACCAGGACAACATGACCCAGTCTGGGAGAGGAGGACAGGAGACTATCAGCAGGACAACATGACCCAGTCTGGGAGAGGAGGACAGGAGTCTATCAGCAGGACAACATGACCCAGTCTGGGAGAGGAGGACAGGAGACTATCAGCAGGACAACATGACCCAGTCTGGGAGAGGAGGACAGGAGACTATCAGCAGGACAACATGACCCAGTCTGGGAGAGGAGGACAGGAGACTATCAGCTAAGGACCAGGACAACATGACCCAGTCTGGGAGAGGAGGACAGGAGTCTATCAGCTAAGGACCAGGACAACATGACCCAGTCTGGGGGGGAGGACAGGAGACTATCAGCTAAGGACCAGGACAACTTGACCCAGTCTGGGAGAGGAGGACAGGAGACTATCAGCTAAGGACCAGGACAACATGACCCAGTCTGGGAGAGGAGGACAGGAGACTATCAGCTAAGGACCAGGACAACTTGACCCAGTCTGGGAGAGGAGGACAGGAGACTATCAGCAGGACAACATGACCCAGTCTGGGAGAGGAGGACAGGAGACTATCAGCTAAGGACCAGGACAACATGACCCAGTCTGGGAGAGGAGGACAGGAGTCTATGACCAGGGACAACATGACCCAGTCTGGGAGAGGAGGACAGGAGACTATCAGCTATCAGCTGGGAGAGAGGACAGGACAGCAGGACAACATGACCCAGTCTGGGAGAGGAGGACAGGAGACTATCAGCAGGACCAGGACAACATGACCCAGTCTGGGAGAGGAGGACAGGAGACTATCAGCTAAGGACCAGGACAACATGACCCAGCCTGGGAGAGGAGGACAGGAGACTATCAGCTAAGGACCAGGACAACATGACCCAGTCTGGGAGAGGAGGACAGGAGACATTCAGCAGGACAACATGACCCAGTCTGGGAGAGGACAGGAGACTATCAGCAGGACAGGACAACTTGACCCAGTCTGGGAGAGGAGGCCAGGAGACTATCAGCTAAGGACCAGGACAACATGACCCAGTCTGGGAGAGGAGGACAGGAGACTATCAGCTAAGGACCAGGACAACATGACCCAGTCTGGGGAGAGGAGGACAGGAGACTATCAGCAGGACAATGACCCAGCTGGGAGAGGAGGACAGGAGATCAGCAGGACAACATGACCCAGTCTGGGAGAGGAGGACAGGAGACTATCAGCTAAGGACCAGGACAACATGACCCAGTCTGGGAGAGGAGGACAGGAGACTATCAGCAGGACAACATGACCCAGTCTGGGAGAGGAGGACAGGAGACTATCAGCTAAGGACCAGGACAACATGACCCAGTCTGGGAGAGGAGGACAGGAGACTATCAGCAGCAGGACAACATGACCCAATCTGGGAGAGGAGGACAGGAGACTATCAGCAGGACAACATGACCCAGTCTGGGAGAGGAGGACAGGAGACTATCAGCAGGACAACATGACCCAGTCTGGGAGAGGAGGACAGGAGACTAAATCAGCAGGACCAGGACAACATGACCCAGTCTGGGAGAGGAGGACAGGAGACTATCAGCTAAGGACCAGGACAACATGACCCAGTCTGGGAGAGGAGGACAGGAGTCTATCAGCTAAGGACCAGGACAACATGACCCAGTCTGGGAGGAGGACAGGAGACTATCAGCTAAGGACAGGACAACATGACCCAGTCTGGGAGAGGAGGACAGGAGACTATCAGCTAAGGACCAGGACAACTTGACCCAGTCTGGGAGAGGGAGGACAGGAGTCTATCAGCTAAGGACAACATGACCCAGTCTGGGAGAGGAGGACAGGAGTCTATCAGCAGGACAACATGACCCAGTCTGGGAGAGGAGGACAGGAGACTACAGGACAACATGAAGGACAGCAGGACAACATGACCCAGTCTGGGAGAGGAGGACAGAGACTATCAGCAGGACAACATGACCCAGTCTGGGAGAGGAGGACAGGAGTCTATCAGCTAAGGACCAGGACAACATGACCCAGTCTGGGAGGGAGGACAGGAGACTATCAGAAGGACCAGGACAACTTGACCTAGTCTGGGGGAGAGGAGGACAGGAGACTACCAGGACAACATGACCCAGTCTGGGAGAGGAGGACAGGAGAGCTAAGGACCAGGACAACTTGATCAGTCTGGGAGAGGAGGACAGGATCAGCAGGACAACATGACCCAGTCTGGGAGAGGAGGACAGGAGACTATCAGCTAAGGACCAGGACAACATGACCCAGTCTGGGAGAGGAGGACAGGAGACTATCAGCAGGACAACATGACCCAGTCTGGGAGAGGAGGACAGGAGACTATCAGCTAAGGACCAGGACAACATGACCCAGTCTGGGAGAGGAGGACAGGAGTCTATCAGCTAAGGACCAGGACAACTTGACCCAGTCTGGGAGAGGAGGACAGGAGACTATGACCCAGCTAAGGACCAGGACAACATGACCCAGTCTGGGAGAGGAGGCCAGGAGACTAAATCAGCTAAGGACCAGGACAACATGACCCAGTCTGGGAGAGGAAGGACAGGAGTCTATCAGCTAAGGACCAGGACAACATGACCAGTCTGGGAGAGGAGGACAGGAGACTATCAGCAGGACCAGGACAACATGACCCAGTCTGGGAGAGGAGGACAGGAGACTATCAGCTAAGGACCAGGACAACATGACCCAGTCTGGGAGAGGAGGACAGGAGACTATCAGCTAGACAGGACAACATGACCCAGTCTGGGAGAGGAGGACAGGAGACTATCAGCTAAGGACCAACATGACCCAGTCTGGGAGAGGAGGACAGGAGACTATCAGCAGGACAACATGACCCAGTCACAGGAGAGGAGGACAGGAGACTATCAGCAGGACAACATGACCCAGTCTGGGAGAGGAGGACAGGAGACTATCAGCTAAGGACCAGGACAACATGACCCAGTCTGGGAGAGGAGGACAGGAGACTATCAGCAGGACCAGGACAATGACCCAGTCTGGGAGAGGAGGACAGGAGACTATCAGCTAAGGACCAGGACAACATGACCCAGTCTGGGAGAGGAGGACAGGAGACTATCAGCAGGACAACATGACCCAGTCTGGGAGAGGAGGACAGAGCTATCAGCTAAGGACCAGGACAACTTGACCCAGTCTGGGAGGAGGTCAGGAACAGCAGGAGACTATCAGTCTGGGAGAGGAGGACCAGCAGGACAACATGACCCAGTCTGGGAGAGGAGGACAGGAGACTATCAGCTAAGGGACAACATGACCCAGTCTGGGAGAGGAGGACAGGAGACTATCAGCAGGACAACATGACCCAGTCTGGGAGAGGAGGACAGGAGACTATCAGCTAAGGACCAGGACAACATGACCCAGTCTGGGAGAGGAGGACAGGAGACTATCAGCTAAGGACCAGGACAACATGACCCAGTCTGGGAGAGGAGGACAGGAGACATCAGCAGGACAACATGACCCAGTCTGGGAGAGGAGTGACAGGAGACTATCAGCAGGACAACAACATGACCCAGTCTGGGAGAGGAGGACAGGGGATCAGCAGGACAACAGACCCAGTCAGGACAGGGAGGACAACATGACCCAGTCTGGGAGAGGAGGACAGGAGACTATCAGCAGGACAACATGACCCAGTCTGGGGAGAGGAGGACAGAGACTATCAGCAGGACAACATGACCCAGTCTGGGAGAGGAGGACAGGAGACTATCAGCTAAGGACCAGGACAACATGACCCAGTCTGGGAGAGGAGGACAGGAGTCTATCAGCTAAGGACCAGGACAACATGACCCAGTCTGGGGGGAGGACAGGAGACTATCAGCTAAGGACCAGGACAACTTGACCCAGTCTGGGAGAGGAGGACAGGAGACTATCAGCTAAGGACCAGGACAACATGACCCAGTCTGGGGAGAGGAGGACAGAGACTATCAGCTAAGGACCAGACAACTTGACCCAGTCTGGGAGAGGAGGACAGGAGACTATCAGCAGGACAACATGACCCAGGAGGACAGAGTTCATCAGAGGACAACATGACCCAGTCTGGGAGAGGAGGACAGGAGACTATCAGCTAAGGACCAGGACAACATGACCCAGTCTGGGGAGAGGAGGACAGGAGTCTATCAGCAGGACAACATGACCCAGTCTGGGAGAGGAGGACGTGAGTCTATCAGCTAAGGACCAGGACAACATGACCCAGTCTGGGAGAGGAGGACAGGAGACTATCAGCTAAGGACCAGGACAACTTGGACCCAGTCTGGGAGAGGAGGACAGGAGATCATCAGCAGGACAACATGACCCAGCCTGGGAGAGGAGGACAGGAGACTATCACAAGGACCAGGACAACATGACCCAGTCTGGGAGAGGAGGACAGGGGAGACATTCAGCAGAACAACATGACCCAGTCTGGGAGAGGAGGACAGGAGACTATCAGCTAAGGACCAGGACAACTTGACCCAGTCTGGGAGAGGAGGACAGAGACTATCAGCTAAGGACCAGGACAACATGACCCAGTCTGGGAGAGAGGAGGACAGGAGACTATCAGCTAAGGACCAGGACAACTTGACCCAGTCTGGGAGAGGAGGACAGGAGACTATCAGCTAAGGACCAGGACAACATGACCCAGTCTGGGAGAGGAGGACAGGAGACTATCAGCTAAGGACAACATGACCCAGTCTGGGAGAGGAGGACAGGAGACTATCAGCTAAGGACAACATGACCCAGTCTGGGGAGAGGAGGACAGGAGACTATCAGCAGGACAACATGACCCAATCTGGGAGAGGAGGACAGGAGACTATCAGCAGGACAACATGACCCAGTCTGGGAGAGGAGGACAGGAGACTATCAGCAGGACAACATGACCCAGTCTGGGAGAGGAGGACAGGAGACTATCAGCAGGACAACATGACCCAGTCTGGGAGAGGAGGACAGGAGACTATCAGCTAAGGACCAGGACAACTTGACCCAGTCTGGGAGAGGAGGACAGGAGTCTATCAGCTAAGGACCAGGACAACATGACCCAGTCTGGGAGAGGAGGACAGGAGACTCAGCTCAGCAGGACAACATGACCCAGTCTGGGAGAGGAGGACAGGAGACTATCAGCTAAGGACCAGGACAACTTGACCCAGTCTGGGAGAGGAGGTCAGGAGTCTATCAGCAGGACAACATGACCCAGTCTGGGAGAGGAGGACAGGAGACTATCAGCTAAGGACCAGGACAACTTGACCCAGTCTGGGAGAGGAGGACAGGAGACTATCAGCAGGACAACATGACCCAGTCTGGGAGAGGAGGACAGGAGACTATCAGCTAAGGACCAGGACAACATGACCCAGTCTGGGAGAGGAGGACAGGAGACTATCAGCTAAGGACCAGGACAACATGACCCAGTCTGGGAGAGGAGGACAGGAGACTAAATCAGCTAAGGACCAGGACAACTTGACCCAGTCTGGGAGAGGAGGACAGGAGACTATCAGCTAAGGACCAGGACAACTTGACCCAGTCTGGGAGAGGAGGACAGGAGACTATCAGCAGGACAACATGACCCAGTCTGGGAGAGGAGGACAGGAGACTATCAGCTAAGGACCAGGACAACATGACCCAGTCTGGGAGAGGAGGACAGGAGACTATCAGCTAAGGACCAGGACAACTTGACCCAGTCTGGGAGAGGAGGACAGGAGACTATGAGCTAAGGACCAGGACAACATGACCCAGTCTGGGAGAGGAGGACAGGAGACTATCAGCTAAGGACCAGGACAACTTGACCCAGTCTGGGAGAGGAGGACAGGAGTCTATCAGCAGGACAACATGACCCAGTCTGGGAGAGGAGGACAGGAGTCTATCAGCAGGACAACATGACCCAGTCTGGGAGAGGAGGACAGGAGACTATCAGCTAAGGACCAGGACAACATGACCCAGTCTGGGAGAGGAGGACAGGAGACTATCAGCAGGACAACATGACCCAGTCTGGGAGAGGAGGACAGGAGACATTCAGCTAAGGACCAGGACAACTTGACCCAGTCTGGGAGAGGAGGACAGGAGACTATCAGCAGGACAACATGACCCAGTCTGGGAGAGGAGGACAGGAGACTATCAGCTAAGGACCAGGACAACTTGACCCAGTCTGGGAGAGGAGGACAGGAGACTATCAGCAGGACAACATGACCCAGTCTGGGAGAGGAGGACAGGAGACTATCAGCTAAGGACCAGGACAACATGACCCAGTCTGGGAGAGGAGGACAGGAGACTATCAGCTAAGGACCAGGACAACTTGACCCAGTCTGGGAGAGGAGGACAGGAGACTATCAGCTAAGGACCAGGACAACATGACCCAGTCTGGGAGAGGAGGACAGGAGACTATCAGCTAGGACCAGGACAACTTGACCCAGTCTGGGAGAGGAGGACAGGAGACTATCAGCAGGACAACATGACCCAGTCTGGGAGAGGAGGACAGGAGACTATCAGCTAAGGACCAGGACAACATGACCCAGTCTGGGAGAGGAGGACAGGAGACTATCAGCAGGACAACATGACCCAGTCTGGGAGAGGAGGACAGGAGACTATCAGCTAAGGACCAGGACAACATGACCCAGTCTGGGAGAGGAGGACAGGAGACTATCAGCCAGGACAACATGACCCAGTCTGGGAGAGGAGGACAG
>NW_025751493.1:5000-15129 GCF_021184085.1 Oncorhynchus gorbuscha
AAGGTGAGACTCTCACGAACACGAACATGTCAGTTGTTTTGATCTAGGACGCCCACACACCTCACAAAACTCAGTGGAGAAAGGGGAGGACCAGTTTGGGCTACACACTAATCTGACCCCTCTGTGGAAAGGTGAGACTCTCACGAACACGAACATGTCAGTTGTTTTGATCTAGGACGCCCACACACCTCACAAAACTCAGAGGAGAAAGGGGAGGACCAGTTTGGGTTACACACTAATCTGACCCCTCTGTGGAAAGGTGAGACTCTCACGAACACGAACATGTCAGTTGTTTTGATCTAGGACGCCCACACACCTCACAAAACTCAGAGGAGAAAGGGGAGGACCAGTTTGGGTTACACACTAATCTGACCCCTCTGTGGAAAGGTGAGACTCTCACGAACACGAACATGTCAGTTGTTTTGATCTAGGACGCCCACACACCTCACAAAACTCAGAGGAGAAAGGGGAGGACCAGTTTGGGTTACACACTAATCTGACCCCTCTGTGGAAAGGTGAGACTCTCACGAACACGAACATATTCAATGTGTTTCTAATAGCAGTAAGGACTATCTGCTATTCAATGTGTTTCTATGGGCTAATAGCAGTAAGGACTGTCTGTTATTCAATGTGTTTCTATGGGCTAATAGCAGTAAGGACTATCTGTTATTCAATGTGTTTCTAATAGCAGTAAGGACTATCTGCTATTCAATGTGTTTCTATGGGCTAATAGCAGTAAGGACTGTCTGTTATTCAATGTGTTTCTATGGGCTAATAGCAGTAAGGACTATCTGTTATTCAATGTGTTTCTAATAGCAGTAAGGACTATCTGTTATTCAATGTGTTTCTAATAGCAGTAAGGACTATCTGCTATTCAATGTGTTTCTATGGGCTAATAGCAGTAAGGACTGTCTGTTATTCAATGTGTTTCTAATAGCAGTAAGGACTATCTGCTATTCAATGTGTTTCTATGGGCTAATAGCAGTAAGGACTGTCTGTTATTCAATGTGTTTCTAATAGCAGTAAGGACTATCTGCTATTCAATGTGTTTCTATGGGCTAATAGCAGTAAGGACTGTCTGTTATTCAATGTGTTTCTATGGGCTAATAGCAGTAAGGACTGTCTGTTATTCAATGTGTTTCTAATAGCAGTAAGGACTATCTGCTATTCAATGTGTTTCTATGGGCTAATAGCAGTAAGGACTGTCTGTTATTCAATGTGTTTCTATGGGCTAATAGCAGTAAGGACTATCTGCTATTCAATGTGTTTCTATGGGCTAATAGCAGTAAGGACTATCTGCTATTCAATGTGTTTCTATGGGCTAATAGCAGTAAGGACTGTCTGTTATTCAATGTGTTTCTAATAGCAGTAAGGACTATCTGCTATTCAATGTGTTTCTATGGGCTAATAGCAGTAAGGACTGTCTGTTATTCAATGTGTTTCTATGGGCTAATAGCAGTAAGGACTATCTGTTATTCAATGTGTTTCTAATAGCAGTAAGGACTATCTGCTATTCAATGTGTTTCTATGGGCTAATAGCAGTAAGGACTGTCTGTTATTCAATGTGTTTCTATGGGCTAATAGCAGTAAGGACTATCTGTTATTCAATGTGTTTCTAATAGCAGTAAGGACTATCTGCTATTCAATGTGTTTCTATGGGCTAATAGCAGTAAGGACTGTCTGTTATTCAATGTGTTTCTATGGGCTAATAGCAGTAAGGACTATCTGTTATTCAATGTGTTTCTAATAGCAGTAAGGACTATCTGTTATTCAATGTGTTTCTAATAGCAGTAAGGACTATCTGTTATTCAATGTGTTTCTAATAGCAGTCAGGACTATCTGTTATTCAATGTGTTTCTATGGGCTAATAGCAGTAAGGACTATCTGTTATTCAATGTGTTTCTATTGGCTAATAGCAGTAAGGACTATCTGTTATTCAATGTGTTTCTAATAGCAGTAAGGACTATCTGTTATTCAATGTGTTTCTATTGGCTAATAGCAGTAAGGACTATCTGTTATTCAATGTGTTTCTATTGGCTAATAGCAGTAAGGACTATCTGTTATTCAATGTGTTTCTATTGGCTAATAGCAGTAAGGACTATCTGTTATTCAATGTGTTTCTAATAGCAGTAAGGACTATCTGTTATTCAATGTGTTTCTAATAGCAGTAAGGACTATCTGTTATTCAATGTGTTTCTAATAGCAGTAAGGACTATCTGTTATTCAATGTGTTTCTAATAGCAGTCAGGACTATCTGTTATTCAATGTGTTTCTATGGGCTAATAGCAGTAAGGACTATCTGTTATTCAATGTGTTTCTATTGGCTAATAGCAGTAAGGACTATCTGTTATTCAATGTGTTTCTAATTGTCATGTTTGTCATTTATTGTCATGTCTTGTCCCTGTGCTCCCCATGCTATTCGTTTCCCTCTGCTGGTCTTGTTTGGTTCTATCCCTCTCTCTCCCCCTCCCTCTCTCACTCTCTCGCTCTCTCTTCTCTCTGTCGTTCCGTTCCTGCTCCCAGCTGTTCCTATTCCCCTAATCATCATTTAGTCTTCCCACACCTGTTCCCGATCCTTTCCCCTGATTAGATTCCCTATTTATTCCTTTGTAATCCGTTCCTGTTCCGTCGGTTCCTTATATTGTATTCACCATGCTGTGATTGCGTTTCGCCCTGTCCTGTCGTGTTTTTGCCGTGATTGTGTATCACCCTGTTCTGTCGTGTTTTGTGCCTTCATCAGACGCTGCGTGTGAGCAGGTGTCTCAGTCGACTACGGCCTGCGCCTACCCGAAGCGACCTGCAGTCTGTGGCCGCTTCTCCAGTTGTTTTCCCCTCTACAATCTAGAGGATGTCAGTTATTCCGTTTTGAACATTATTAAACTCTGCTTCTGTTAAGTCGCTTTTGGGTCCTCTTTTACCAGCATGACAGAAGGAACCGACCAAAGAATGGACCCAGCGACTTCAGACGCTCGTTACACTGCCGTCGAGATCCAAGGAGCCATGCTCGGCAGACACGAGCAGGAATTGTCTGCTGCTCGCCATGCCGTGGAGAACCTGGCCGCTCAGGTTTCCGACCTCTCTGGACAGTTCCAGAGTCTACGTCTCGTGCCACCTGTTACTCCCTGGCCTGCCGAGCCTCCAGAACCCAGGGTTAATAACCCACCTTGCTACTCCGGGCAGCCCACTGAGTGCCGCTCCTTTCTCACGCAGTGTGAGATTGTGTTCTCTCTCCAACCCCACACATACTCTAGAGAGAGAGCTCGGGTTGCTTACGTCATTTCACTCCTTACTGGCCGGGCTCGAGAATGGGGCACAGCTATCTGGGAGGCAAGGGCTGATTGCTCTAACAGATTCCAGAACTTTAAAGAGGAGATGATTCGGGTTTTTGACCGTTCAGTTTTTGGTGAGGAGGCTTCTAGGGCCCTGGCTTCCTTATGCCAAGGTGAACGGTCCATAACGGATTATTCCATTGAGTTTCGCACTCTTGCTGCCTCTAGTGAGTGGAACGAGCCGGCGCTGCTCGCTCGTTTTCTGGAGGGACTCCACGCAGCGGTTAAGGATGAGATTCTTTCCCGGGAGGTTCCTTCAGATGTGGACTCTTTGATTGCTCTCGCCATCCGCATAGAACGACGGGTAGATCTTCGTCACCGGGCTCGTGGAAGAGAGCTCGCATCAACGGTGTTTCCCTGCTCCGCATCGCAACCATCTCCCTCCTCTGGCTTTGAGACTGAGCCCATGCAGCTGGGAGGGATTCGCATCTCGAATAAGGAGAGGGAACAGAGGATCACCAACCGCCTGTGCCTCTATTGCGGAGTTGCTGGACATTTTGTTATTTCATGTCCAGTAAGAGGCCAGAGCCCATCAGTAAGCGGAGGGCTACTGGTGAGCGCTACTACTCAGGTCCCTTCATCTAGATCTTGTACTACTATGTCGGTCCATCTACGCTGGACCGGTTCGGGTGCTACATGCAGTGCTTTGATTGACTCTGGGGCTGAGGGTTGTTTCATGGACGAAGCATGGGCTCGGAAACATAACATTCCTTTCAGACCGTTAGACTGGCCTACGCCCATGTTTGCCTTAGATGGTAGTCATCTTCCCAGTATCAAATTTGAGACACTACCTTTAACTCTCACAGTATCTGGTAACCACAGTGAGACTATGTCTTTTTTGATTTTCCGTTCACCGTTTACACCTGTTGTTTTGGGTCACCCTGGCTTGTATGTCATAATCCTTCTATTAATTGGTCTAGTAATTCTATCCTATCCTGGAACGTTTCTTGTCATGTGAAGTGTTTAATGTCTGCCATCCCTCCCATTTCTTCTGTCCCTACTTCTCAGGAGGAACCTGGCGATTTGACAGGAGTGCCGGAGGAATATCATGATCTGCGCACGGTCTTCAGTCGGTCCCGAGCCAACTCCCTTCCTCCTCACCGGTCGTATGATTGTAGTATTGATCTCCTTCCGGGGACCACTCCTCCTCGAGGTAGACTATACTCTCTGTCGGCTCCCGAACGTAAGGCTCTCGAGGATTATTTGTCTGTGTCTCTTGACGCCGGTACCATAGTGCCTTCTTCCTCTCCGGCCGGGGCGGGGTTCTTTTTGTTAAGAAGAAGGACGGTACTCTGCGCCCCTGCGTGATTATCGAGGGCTGAATGACATAACGGTTAAGAATCGTTATCCGCTTCCCCTTATGTCATCAGCCTTCGAGATTCTGCAGGGAGCCAGGTGCTTTACTAAGTTGGACCTTCGTAACGCTTACCATCTCGTGCGCATCAGAGAGGGGGACGAGTGGAAAACGGCGTTTAATACTCCGTTAGGGCATTTTGAGTACCGGGTTCTGCCGTTCGGTCTCGCCAATGCGCCAGCTGTTTTTCAGGCATTAGTTAATGATGTCCTGAGAGACATGCTGAACATTTTTGTTTTTGTCTATCTTGACGATATCCTGATTTTTTCTCCGTCACTCGAGATTCATGTTCAGCACGTTCGACGTGTTCTACAGCGCCTTTTAGAGAATTGTCTCTACGTAAAGGCTGAGAAGTGCTCTTTTCATGTCTCCTCCGTTACTTTTCTCGGTTCTGTTATTTCCGCTGAAGGCATTCAGATGGATTCCGCTAAGGTCCAAGCTGTCAGTGATTGGCCCGTTCCAAGGTCACGTGTCGAGTTGCAGCGCTTTTTAGGTTTCGCTAATTTCTATCGGCGTTTCATTCGTAATTTCGGTCAAGTTGCTGCCCCTCTCACAGCTCTTACTTCTGTCAAGACGTGTTTTAAGTGGTCCGGTTCCGCCCAGGGAGCTTTTGATCTTCTAAAAGAACGTTTTACGTCCGCTCCTATCCTCGTTACTCCTGACGTCACTAGACAATTCATTGTCGAGGTTGACGCTTCAGAGGTAGGCGTGGGAGCCATTCTATCCCAGCGCTTCCAGTCTGACGATAAGGTTCATCCTTGCGCTTATTTTTCTCATCGCCTGTCGCCATCTGAGCGCAACTATGATGTGGGTAACCGTGAACTGCTCGCCATCCGCTTAGCCCTAGGCGAATGGCGACAGTGGTTGGAGGGGGCGACCGTTCCTTTTGTCGTTTGGACAGACCATAAGAACCTTGAGTACATCCGTTCTGCCAAACGACTTAATGCCCGTCAAGCTCGTTGGGCGTTGTTTTTCGCTCGTTTCGAGTTTGTGATTTCTTACCGTCCGGGTAGCAAGAACACCAAGCCTGATGCCTTATCCCGTCTGTTTAGTTCTTCTGTGGCTTCTACTGATCCCGAGGGATTCTTCCTTATGGGCGTGTTGTCGGGTTAACAGTCTGGGGAATTGAAAGACAGGTTAAGCAAGCACTCACGCACACTGCGTCGCCGCGCGCTTGTCCTAGTAACCTCCTTTTCGTTCCTGTTTCCACTCGTCTGGCTGTTCTTCAGTGGGCTCACTCTGCCAAGTTAGCGGGTCATCCCGGTGTTCGAGGCACTCTTGCGTCTATTCGCCAGCGCTTTTGGTGGCCGACTCAGGAGCGTGACACGCGCCGTTTCGTGGCTGCCTGTTCGGACTGCGCGCAGACTAAGTCGGGTAACTCTCCTCCTGCCGGTCGTCTCAGACCGCTCCCCATTCCTTCTCGACCATGGTCTCACATTGCCTTAGACTTCATTACCGGTCTGCCTTTGTCTGCGGGGAAGACTGTGATTCTGACGGTTGTCGATAGGTTCTCTAAGGCGGCACATTTCATTCCCCTCGCTAAACTTCCTTCCGCTAAGGAGACGGCACAAATCATTATTGAGAATGTATTCAGAATTCATGGCCTCCCGTTAGACGCCGTTTCAGACAGAGGTCCGCAATTCACGTCACAGTTTTGGAGGGAGTTCTGTCGCTTGATTGGTGCGTCCGTCAGTCTCTCTTCCGGGTTTCATCCCCAGTCTAACGGTCAAGCAGAGAGGGCCAATCAGACGATTGGTCGCATACTACGCAGCCTTTCTTTCAGAAACCCTGCGTCTTGGGCAGAACAGCTCCCCTGGGCAGAATACGCTCACAATTCGCTTCCTTCGTCTGCTACCGGGTTATCTCCGTTTCAGAGTAGTCTGGGTTACCAGCCTCCTCTGTTCTCATCCCAGCTTGCCGAGTCCAGCGTTCCCTCCGCTCAAGCGTTTGTCCAACGTTGTGAGCGCACCTGGAGGAGGGTGAGGTCTGCACTTTGCCGTTACAGGGCACAGACGGTGAGAGCCGCCAATAAACGCAGGATTAAGAGTCCAAGGTATTGTTGCGGCCAGAGAGTGTGGCTTTCCACTCGCAACCTTCCTCTTACGACAGCTTCTCGTAAGTTGACTCCGCGGTTCATTGGTCCGTTCCGTGTCTCCCAGGTCGTCAATCCTGTCGCTGTGCGACTGCTTCTTCCGCGACATCTTCGTCGCGTCCATCCTGTCTTCCATGTCTCCTGTGTTAAGCCCTTTCTTCGCACCCCCGTTCGTCTTCCCTCCCCCCTCCCGTCCTTGTCGAGAGCGCACCTATTTACAAGGTACATAAAATTATGGACATGCGTTCTCGGGACGGGGTCACCAATACCTAGTGGATTGGGAGGGTTACGGTCCTGAGGAGAGGAGTTGGGTTCCGTCTCGGGACGTGCTGGACCGTTCGCTCATCGATGATTTCCTCCGTTGCCGCCAGGATTCCTCCTCGAGTGCGCCAGGAGGCGCCGGTGAGTGGGGGGTACTGTCATGTTTGTCATTTATTGTCATGTCTTGTCCCTGTGCTCCCCATGCTATTCGTTTCCCTCTGCTGGTCTTGTTTGGTTCTATCCCTCTCTCCCCTCCCTCTCACTCTCTCGCTCTCTCTTCTCTCTGTCGTTCCGTTCCTGCTCCCAGCTGTTCCTATTCCCCTAATCATCATTTAGTCTTCCCACACCTGTTCCCGATCCTTTCCCTGATTAGATTCCCTATTTATTCCTTTGTAATCCGTTCCTGTTCCGTCGGTTCCTTATATTGTATTCACCATGCTGTGATTGCGTTTCGCCCTGTCCTGTCGTGTTTTTTGCCGTGATTGTGTATCACCCTGTTCTGTCGTGTTTTGTGCCTTCATCAGACGCTGCGTGTGAGCAGGTGTCTCAGTCGACTACGGCCTGCGCCTACCCGAAGCGACCTGCAGTCTGTGGCCGCTTCTCCAGTTGTTTTCCCCTCTACAATCTAGAGGATGTCAGTTATTCCGTTTTGAACATTATTAAACTCTGCTTGTGTTAAGTCGCTTTTGGGTCCTCTTTTACCAGCATGACACTAATAGCAGTAAGGACTATCTGTTATTCAATGTGTTTCTATGGGCTAATAGCAGTAAGGACTATCTGTTATTCAATGTGTTTCTAATAGCAGTAAGGACTGTCTGTTATTCAATGTGTTTCTATGGGCTAATAGCAGTAAGGACTATCTGTTATTCAATGTGTTTCTAATAGCAGTAAGGACTATCTGTTATTCAATGTGTTTCTATTGGCTAATAGCAGTAAGGACTATCTGTTATTCAATGTGTTTCTATGGGCTAATAGCAGTAAGGACTGTCTGTTATTCAATGTGTTTCTATGGGCTAATAGCAGTAAGGACTATCTGTTATTCAATGTGTTTCTATGGGCTAATAGCAGTAAGGACTATCTGTTATTCAATGTGTTTCTATGGGCTAATAGCAGTAAGGACTATCTGTTATTCAATGTGTTTCTATTGGCTAATAGCAGTAAGGACTGTCTGTTATTCAATGTGTTTCTATTGGCTAATAGCAGTAAGGACTATCTTTTATTCAATGTGTTTCTAATAGCAGTAAGGACTATCTGTTATTCAATGTGTTTCTAATAGCAGTAAGGACTATCTTTTATTCAATGTGTTTCTAATAGCAGTAAGGACTGTCTGTTATTCAATGTGTTTCTATGGGCTAATAGCAGTAAGGACTATCTGTTATTCAATGTGTTTCTAATAGCAGTAAGGACTGTCTGCTATTCAATGTGTTTCTATGGGCTAATAGCAGTAAGGACTGTCTGTTATTCAATGTGTTTCTATGGGCTAATAGCAGTAAGGACTATCTGTTATTCAATGTGTTTCTATGGGCTAATAGCAGTAAGGACTATCTGTTATTCAATGTGTTTCTAATAGCAGTAAGGACTATCTGTTATTCAATGTGTTTCTAATAGCAGTAAGGACTATCTGTTATTCAATGTGTTTCTATGGGCTAATAGCAGTAAGGACTATCTGTTATTCAATGTGTTTCTAATAGCAGTAAGGACTGTCTGCTATTCAATGTGTTTCTATGGGCTAATAGCAGTAAGGACTGTCTGTTATTCAATGTGTTTCTATGGGCTAATAGCAGTAAGGACTGTCTGTTATTCAATGTGTTTCTATGGGCTAATAGCAGTAAGGACTATCTGTTATTCAATGTGTTTCTAATAGCAGTAAGGACTATCTGTTATTCAATGTGTTTCTAATAGCAGTAAGGACTATCTGTTATTCAATGTGTTTCTAATAGCAGTCAGGACTATCTGTTATTCAATGTGTTTCTATGGGCTAATAGCAGTAAGGACTATCTGTTATTCAATGTGTTTCTATTGGCTAATAGCAGTAAGGACTATCTGTTATTCAATGTGTTTCTAATAGCAGTAAGGACTATCTGTTATTCAATGTGTTTCTATTGGCTAATAGCAGTAAGGACTATCTGTTATTCAATGTGTTTCTATTGGCTAATAGCAGTAAGGACTATCTGTTATTCAATGTGTTTCTATTGGCTAATAGCAGTAAGGACTATCTGTTATTCAATGTGTTTCTAATAGCAGTAAGGACTATCTGTTATTCAATGTGTTTCTAATAGCAGTAAGGACTATCTGTTATTCAATGTGTTTCTAATAGCAGTAAGGACTATCTGTTATTCAATGTGTTTCTAATAGCAGTCAGGACTATCTGTTATTCAATGTGTTTCTATGGGCTAATAGCAGTAAGGACTATCTGTTATTCAATGTGTTTCTATTGGCTAATAGCAGTAAGGACTATCTGTTATTCAATGTGTTTCTAATAGCAGTAAGGACTATCTGTTATTCAATGTGTTTCTATGGGCTAATAGCAGTAAGGACTATCTGTTATTCAATGTGTTTCTAATAGCAGTAAGGACTGTCTGTTATTCAATGTGTTTCTATGGGCTAATAGCAGTAAGGACTATCTGTTATTCAATGTGTTTTCTAATAGCAGTAAGGACTATCTGTTATTCAATGTGTTTCTATTGGCTAATAGCAGTAAGGACTATCTGTTATTCAATGTGTTTCTATGGGCTAATAGCAGTAAGGACTGTCTGTTATTCAATGTGTTTCTATGGGCTAATAGCAGTAAGGACTATCTGTTATTCAATGTGTTTCTATGGGCTAATAGCAGTAAGGACTATCTGTTATTCAATGTGTTTCTATGGGCTAATAGCAGTAAGGACTATCTGTTATTCAATGTGTTTCTATTGGCTAATAGCAGTAAGGACTGTCTGTTATTCAATGTGTTTCTATTGGCTAATAGCAGTAAGGACTATCTTTTATTCAATGTGTTTCTAATAGCAGTAAGGACTATCTGTTATTCAATGTGTTTCTAATAGCAGTAAGGACTATCTTTTATTCAATGTGTTTCTAATAGCAGTTGTCATGCAG
>NW_025751494.1:0-15126 GCF_021184085.1 Oncorhynchus gorbuscha
GACTAATACACATGCAAACAGACAGAGGTCGAACACACATGCAGACAGAGGTCAAACACACATGCAGACAGACAGAGGACGAACACACATGCAGACAGACAGAGGACTAACACACATGCAGACAGAGGACGAACACACATGCAGACAGACAGAGGACAAACACACATGCAGACAGACAGAGGACTAACACACATGCAGACAGAGGAAAAACACACATGCAGACAGACAGAGGACTAACACACATGCAGACAGAGGACTAATACACATGCAGACAGAGGACGAACACACTTGCAGACAGACAGAGAACAAACACACATGCAGACAGACAGAGAACTAATACACATGCAGACAGACAGAGGACGAACACACATGCAGACAGACAGAGGACTAATACACATGCAGACAGAGGACAAACACACATGCAGACAGACAGAGGACGAACACACATGCAGACAGACAGAGGACTAATACACATGCAGACAGAGGATGAACACACATGCAGACAGAGGACAAACACACATGCAGACAGACAGAGGACGAACACACATGCAGACAGAGGACGAACACACATGCAGACAGAGGACAAACACACATGCAGACAGACAGAGGACGAACACACATGCAGACAGAGGAAAAACACACATGCAGACAGACAGAGGACTAACACACATGCAGACAGAGGACTAATACACATGCAGACAGAGGACGAACACACTTGCAGACAGACAGAGAACAAACACACATGCAGACAGACAGAGGACGAACACACATGCAGACAGACAGAGGACTAACACACATGCAGACAGAGGACGAACACACATGCAGACAGACAGAGGACAAACACACATGCAGACAGACAGAGGACTAACACACATGCAGACAGAGGAAAAACACACATGCAGACAGACAGAGGACTAACACACATGCAGACAGAGGACTAATACACATGCAGACAGAGGACGAACACACTTGCAGACAGACAGAGAACAAACACACATGCAGACAGACAGAGAACTAATACACATGCAGACAGACAGAGGACGAACACACATGCAGACAGACAGAGGACTAATACACATGCAGACAGAGGACAAACACACATGCAGACAGACAGAGGACGAACACACATGCAGACAGACAGAGGACTAATACACATGCAGACAGAGGATGAACACACATGCAGACAGAGGACAAACACACATGCAGACAGACAGAGGACGAACACACATGCAGACAGAGGACGAACACACATGCAGACAGAGGACAAACACACATGCAGACAGACAGAGGACGAACACACATGCAGACAGACAGAGGACTAATACACATGCAGAGAGAGGACGAACACACATGCAGACAAACAGAGGACGAACACACATGCAGACAGACAGAGGACTAACACACATGCAGACAGAGGACTAACACACATACAGACAGACAGAGGATGAACACACATGCAGACAGAGGACTAACACACATACAGACAGACAGAGGACTAATACACATGCAGACAGACAGAGAACAAACACACATGCAGACAGACAGAGGACAAACACATGCAGACAGACAGAGGACAAACACACATGCAGACAGAGGACAAACCCACATGCAGACAGACAGAGGACGAACACACATGCAGACAGACAGAGGACTAATACACATGCAGACAGAGGACAAACACACATTCAGACAGAGGACTAACACACATGCAGACAGACAGAGGACGAACACACATGCAGACAGACAGAGGACTAATACACATGCAGACAGAGGACGAACACACATGCAGACAGAGGACAAACACACATGCAGACAGACAGAGAACGAACACACATGCAGACAGAGGACTAATACACATGCAGACAGAGGACTAACACACATGCAGACAAACAGAGGATGAACACACATGCAGACAGACAGAGGACTAACACACATGCAGACAGAGGACTAACACACATACAGACAGACAGAGGACTAACACACATGCAGACAGAGGACTAACACATGCAGACAGACAGAGGACAAACACACATGCAGACAGAGGACAAACCCACATGCAGACAGACAGAGGACAAACACACATTCAGACAGAGGACTAACACACATTCAGACAGACAGAGGACTAACACACATGCAGACAGACAGAGGACTAACACACATACAGACAGACAGAGGATGAACACACATGCAGACAGAGGACTAACACACATACAGACAGACAGAGGACTAACACACATGCAGACATACAGAGAACAAACACACATGCAGACAGACAGAGGACAAACACATGCAGACAGACAGAGGACTAACACACATGCAGACAGAGGACTAACACACATGCAGACAGACAGAGGACTAACACACATGCAGACAGACAGAGGACTAACACACATGCAGACAGACAGAGGACTAACACACATAGAGACAGACAGAGGACGAACACACATGCAGACAGAGGACAAACACACATGCAGACAGACAGAGGACAAACACACATAGAGACAGACAGAGGACGAACACACATGCAGACAGAGGACTAACACACATGCAGACAGACAGAGGACTAACACACATGCAGACAGACAGAGGACAAACACACATGCAGACAGACAGAGGACAAACACACATAGAGACAGACAGAGGACGAACACACATGCAGACAGAGGTCAAACACACATGCAGACAGACAGAGGACAAACACACATGCAGACAGACAGAGGACTAACACACATACAGACAGACAGAGGATGAACACACATGCAGACAGAGGACTAACACACATACAGACAGACAGAGGACTAACACACATGCAGACATACAGAGAACAAACACACATGCAGACAGACAGAGGACAAACACATGCAGACAGACAGAGGACTAACACACATGCAGACAGAGGACTAACACACATGCAGACAGACAGAGGACTAACACACATGCAGACAGACAGAGGACTAACACACATGCAGACAGACAGAGGACTAACACACATAGAGACAGACAGAGGACGAACACACATGCAGACAGAGGACAAACACACATGCAGACAGACAGAGGACAAACACACATAGAGACAGACAGAGGACGAACACACATGCAGACAGAGGACTAACACACATGCAGACAGACAGAGGACTAACACACATGCAGACAGACAGAGGACAAACACACATGCAGACAGACAGAGGACAAACACACATAGAGACAGACAAAGGACGAACACACATGCAGACAGAGGTCAAACACACATGCAGACAGACAGAGGACAAACACACATGCAGACAGACAGAGGACAAACACACATGCAGACAGACAGAGGACAAACACACATGCAGACAGACAGAGGACAAACATATTTCCAAGGTTGGCTTAAAACCTCTTGGTGTTAGGGGGCAGTATTTTCATTTTTGGAAGAAAATAACATTCCCGTTTTAAACGGGATATGTTGTCAGGAAAATATTCTAGAATATGTATATAATTGACAGCTTTGGATAGAAAACAATGTAACGTTTCCAAAACTGTAAAGATATTGTCTGTGAGTATAACAGAACTGATGTTGCAGGCGAAAGCCTGAGAAAAATCCAATCCGGAAGTGCCCCAGGTTTTGAAAGCGCTGCGTTCCAATGATTCCCTATTCAGCTGTGAATGTACCATCAACGAGCTCACACTTTCTACTTATTCCCCAAGGTGTCCACAGCATTGTGACGTAGTTTGACGCAGTTCTGTTGGAGAATAGCCGTAGGCGGCCACATTGCGTAAGTGGTCACATGGTGGCTCCGAGTGAGATTCTGACGTAAAATACAGAGGTAGCCATTACTCCAATCGGTCCTAGAGAAAAACTAATTGTCCCGGGCTGATATATTATCGAATAGATATTAGAAAATCACCTTGAGGATGAATTCTAAACAAACACTTATTTTCCGTGTCAGTGTTTTGTTCCACACGGAACTGTTTCGGTTTTGATTTTTTCACGTTGTCGTTTACTGTTTTGTTCAGTGTTCATTATTCTTATTAAAAAAACTAAGATGAACAAGTACCACTCCGCGTATTGGTCCGAGGATGAGGAAAGCCGTTACAAAATTAAAAGACAAATTATCGTCATTGGCCCAGAAAATAATCACCCACAACTCAAAAGTGAAACCAGGCTGCCTAAGTATGGTTCTCATTCAGGGACAACGATTGACAGCTGCCTCTGATTGAGAACCATACCAGGCCCAACACAGAAAATCCCAAATCATAGAAAAAGGAACATAGACAACCCACCCAACTCACGCCCTGACCATACTAAAACAAAGACATAACAAAAGAACCAAGGTCAGAACGTGACACACACATAAATGATATAACCAGTAATGGCTGCATCTAACCTACATCAGTGTTTTTGGTTTGTCATCATTATGACATCACACTTGTGTTATTTAACTTCATCAGCGGGGTTTGAGTAAAGGACTCCCAGAAGGAGAAGGTATAGGACCAAACAGAGTCTGGGGCTGCTGGTTAATGGGGGATATAACGTGTCCTGTCACTAGTCAGGAAAAACTGCAGATGTGGGGGTGTGAAATTACTCTCTGGTGTTGAAGTCAAAATATGTCTCCTGTGTCTATGATGATGTTAATGCCTGTTGGCCATGACGAACTGAGTGTGGTTAAGAATATGGTCCTGGTGTTTTGTGTGGTTATGAATATGGTCCTGGTGTTTTGTGTGGTTAAGAATATGGTCCTGGTGTTTTGTGTGGTTATGAATATGGTCCTGGTGTTTTGTGTGGTTATGAATATGGTCCTGGTGTTTGGTCTGGTTATGAATCTGGTCCTGGTGTTTGGTGTGGTTATGAATCTGGTCCTGGTGTTTGGTGTGGTTATGAATCTGGTCCTGGTGTTTGGTGTGGTTATGAATCTGGTCCTGGTGTTTGGTGTGGTTATGAATATGGTCCTGGTGTTTGGTGTTGGTGTGGTTATGAATCTGGTCCTGGTGTTTGGTGTGGTTATGAATATGGTCCTGGTGTTTGGTGTGGTTATGAATCTGGTCCTGGTGTTTGGTCTGGTTATGAATCTGGTCCTGGTGTTTGGTCTGGTTATAAATCTGGTCCTGGTGTTTGGTGTGGTTATGAATCTGGTCCTGGTGTTTGGTCTGGTTATGAATCTGGTCCTGGTGTTTGGTGTGGTTATGAATCTGGTCCTGGTGTTTGGTGTTGGTGTGGTTATGAATCTGGTCCTGGTGTTTGGTGTGGTTATGAATATGGTCCTGGTGTTTGGTGTGGTTATGAATCTGGTCCTGGTGTTTGGTCTGGTTATGAATCTGGTCCTGGTGTTTGGTCTGGTTATGAATCTGGTCCTGGTGTTTGGTCTGGTTATGAATCTGGTCCTGGTGTTTGGTGTGGTTATGAATCTGGTCCTGGTGTTTGGTGTGGTTATGAATATGGTCCTGGTGTTTGGTCTGGTTATGAATCTGGTCCTGGTGTTTGGTCTGGTTATGAATCTGGTCCTGGTGTTTTGTGTGGTTATGAATCTGGTCCTGGTGTTTGGTCTGGTTATGAATATGGTCCTGGTGTTTGGTGTGGTTATGAATCTGGTCCTGGTGTTTGGTGTGGTTATGAATCTGGTCCTGGTGTTTGGTGTGGTTATGAATCTGGTCCTGGTGTTTGGTGTGGTTATGAATCTGGTCCTGGTGTTTGGTGTGGTTATGAATATGGTCCTGGTGTTTTGTGTGGTTATGAATCTGGTCCTGGTGTTTGGTGTGGTTATGAATCTGGTCCTGGTGTTTTGTGTGGTTATGAATCTGGTCCTGGTGTTTGGTGTGGTTATGAATCTGGTCCTGGTGTTTTGTGTGGTTATGAATCTGGTCCTGGTGTTTTGTGTGGTTATGAATCTGGTCCTGGTGTTTGGTGTGGTTATGAATCTGGTCCTGGTGTTTGGTGTGGTTATGAATCTGGTCCTGGTGTTTGGTGTGGTTATGAATCTGGTCCTGGTGTTTTGTGTGGTTATGAATCTGGTCCTGGTGTTTTGTGTGGTTATGAATCTGGTCCTGGTGTTTGGTGTGGTTATGAATCTGGTCCTGGTGTTTGGTGTGGTTATGAATATGGTCCTGGTGTTTGGTGTGGTTATGAATCTGGTCCTGGTGTTTGGTGTGGTTATGAATCTGGTCCTGGTGTTTGGTCTGGTTATGAATCTGGTCCTGGTGTTTGGTGTTTGGTGTAGTTATGAATCTGGTCCTGGTGTTTGGTGTGGTTATGAATCTGGTCCTGGTGTTTTGTGTGGTTATGAATCTGGTCCTGGTGTTTTGTGTGGTTATGAATCTGGTCCTGGTGTTTGGTGTGGTTATAAATATGGTCCTGGTGTTTTGTGTGGTTATGAATCTGGTCCTGGTGTTTGGTGTGGTTATGAATCTGGTCCTGGTGTTTGGTGTGGTTATGAATCTGGTCCTGGTGTTTGGTGTGGTTATGAATCTGGTCCTGGTGTTTGGTCTGGTTATGAATCTGGTCCTGGTGTTTGGTGTTTGGTGTAGTTATGAATCTGGTCCTGGTGTTTGGTGTGGTTATGAATCTGGTCCTGGTGTTTTGTGTGGTTATGAATCTGGTCCTGGTGTTTGGTGTGGTTATGAATATGGTCCTGGTGTTTGGTGTGGTTATGAATCTGGTCCTGGTGTTTGGTGTTGGTGTACTAGAACAGAAATGGAGGGAGTAGGTCGGTCAACAATGTAACATCATCACTAAGCAAAACAGACATCAACAGTTTTAACACTTCCCAGGAGTGTATCACAAGGACACGTCATTCACAGTTGATTTGGGCCTGGGATAACCAGTAGTGAAGGCCCTAGCTAGCGCTACAGAGGAGGACAGCTCTCCTTGCCCCCAGCCCTTTCTCATTAGGGGTCACACACACACACACACACACACACACACACACACACACACACACACACACACACACACACACACACACACACACACACACACACACACACACACACACACACACACACACACACACACACACACACACACACACAGCATATGTAGAAGTGCTGTGCAGGCATCCTCTGGTAGTCCAACATCAGAAGATTTTCAAGGACTCTGGTTGCAGGAGGCGTCGAGAGCTCTATGACCTCTACTGACCCCTGACCTGCTGGCCTGGGAGTTCCACTGACATCACAGATTAATTGTCATACCAGCCTTCTCTTTGGCTCCCCTCCTGTCTAGCCTTCTAGCTGCTGCCGAACCTGCTGATGGCAAAACGCCCTTCACTCATCAAACCCCAGACTTGTCTCGTCATCATTACAAACACCTGGTTCCAATTCCCACTCTAACACTGTATATATAATCCCTCTGTCACTTTTCTTCATTGGTCGTTGTAAACGTTGCTTGTTTTTCCATTTGAGAGGAATCTGTCTTACTACTTCCAGAGTACTTTATTATTTTGCACTTTGGGGTTCGTACTTTTATGTCGAAGTCAGAAGTTTACATACACCTTTGCCAAATACATGTAAACTCAGTTTTTCACAATCCCTGACATTTAATCCAAGTAAAAATTCCCCTGTTTTAGGTCAGTTAGATCATCACTTTATTTTAAGAATGTGAAATGTCAGAATAATAGTAGAGAGAATAATTTATTTAAGCTTTTTATTTATTTCATCACATTCCCAGTGGGTCAGAAGTTTACATACACTCAATTAGTATTTGAGCGAGCATTACCTTAAAATTGTTTAACTTGGGTCAAACGTTTCAGGTAGCCTTCCACAAGCTTCCCACAATAAGTTGGAGGAATTTGGCCCATTCCTCCTGACAGAGCTGGTGTAACTGAGTCAGGTTTGTAGGCCTCCTCACTCACACACGATTTTTCAGCTCTGCCCACAGATTTTCTATAGGATTGAGGTCAGGGCTTTGTGATGGCTACTCCAAACCTTGACTTTGTTGTCCTTAAGCCATTTTGCCACAACTTTGGGAGGTATGCTTGGGGTCATTGTCCATTTGGAAGTATGCTTGGGGTCATTGTCCATTTGGAAGACCCATTTGTGATCAACCTTTAACTGATGTCTTGAGGTGTGGCTTCAATATATTCACATACTTTTCCATCCTCATGATGCCTTCTATTTTGTGAAGTGTACCAGTCCCTCCTGCAGCAAAGCACCCCTACAACATGATGCTACCACCCCCACAACATGATGCTACCACCCCCACAACATGATGCTACCACCCCACAACATGATGCTACCACCCCCACAACATGATGCTACCACCCCCACAACATGATGCTACCACCCCCACAACATGATGCTACCACCCCACAACATGATGCTACCACCCCCACAACATGATGCTACCACCCACACAACATGATGCTACCACCCACACAACATGATGCTACCACCCCCACAACATGATGCTACCTGCCCCGTGCTTCACGGTTGGGATGATGTTCTTCGGCTTGCAAGCCACCCCCCTTCCCTCCAAACGTGACAATGGTATTATGGCAAAGCTTTCTTCAGACCAGAGGAAATCTCTCGCAAAAGTACAATCTTTGTCCCATGTGCAGTTGCAAACCATGGTCTGGCTTTTTTTATGGCGGTTTTTGAGCAGTGGCTTCTTCCTTGCTGAGCTGCCTTTCAGGTTATGTCGACATAGGACGCGTTTTTTACTGTGGATATAGATACTTCTGTACCTGTTTCCTCCAGCATCTTCACAAGGTCCTTTGCTGTTGTTCTGGGATTGATTTGTACTTTTTTCACCAAAGAAACGTTCATCTCTAGGAGACAGAACGCGTCTCCTTCCTGAGCGGTATGACGGCTGCGTGGTCCCATGGTGTTTATACTTGCATACTATTGTTTGTACAGATGAACGTGGTACTTTCAGGCGTTTGGAAATTGCTCCCAAGGATGAACCTGACATGTGGAGGTCTACAATTGTTTTCTGAGGTCTTGGCTGATTTCTTATGATTTTCCCATTGAGATACTGAGTTTGAAGGTAGACCTTAAAATACATCCACAGGTACGCTCCAATTGACTCAAAAGATGTCCATTAGCCTATCAGAAGCTTCTAAAGCCATGACATGTTTTGCATTTTTCGCACCAAAGTACGTTCATCTCTAGGAGACAGAGCGTGTCTCCTTCCTGAGCGGTATGACGGAAGTGTGATCCCATGGTGTTTATTCTTGCGTACTATTGCTTGTACAGATGAACGTGGTACCTTTAGGCATTTAGACATTTCTCCCAAGGATGTACCTGAGGATGTACCTGAGGTCTTGGCTGATTTCTTTTGAATTTCCCATGATGTCAAGCAAAGAGGCACTGAGTTTGAAGATAGGCCTTGAAATACATCTACAGGTACACCTCCAATTGACTCAAAGTATGTAATTTAGCCTATCAAAAGCTTCTAAATCCATGACAGAATTTTCTGGAATTTTCCAAGCTGTTTAAAGGCACAGTCAATTTACTGTATGTAAACTTCTGACCCACTGGAATTGTGATACAGTGAGTTATAAGTGAAATAATCTGTCTGTAAACAATGGTTGGAAAAATGACTTGTGACATGCACAAAGTAGATGTCCTCACCAACTTGCCAAAACTATAGTTTGTTAACAAGAAATGTGTGGAGTGGTTGAAAAATTATTGTTAATGTCTCCAACCTAAGTGTATGTAAACATCCGACTTCAACTGCATATGTTAATATGGGATGACAGTTACTTCAAATGCATTGTGATATATGTATTGTGATATATGTATTGTGATATATGTATTGTGATATATGTATTGTGATATATGTATTGTGATATATGTATTGTGATATATCTATTGTGATATATCTATTGTGATATTGTCATGCAGGTGAAAGAGGACCCAAAAGCGACTTGGCGAAAACAGAGTCTTTAATCCAGTAAAGTAAATACAAACAAAAAACACAACTTTCACTCGAAATGACGAGGACAAACTGGAGACTCGATCTTGAACAGCAGGTGAACAGCAGGTTGCCTCGGGAAGGCACTTGAACCAGACAGACTCAGACACCTGCTCACCACGCAGCATCTGAGGAAAACACGACACGACAGGGCGATACACAAACACAGCACGGTGAATTCTAGACAAGGAACCGACAGGACAGGAACGGAACACAAAGGAAGAAATAGGGACTCTAATCAGGGGAAAGGATCGGGAACAGGTGTGGGAAGACTAAATGATTGATTAGGGGAATAGGAACAGCTGGGAGCAGGAACGGAACGATAGAGAGAGAAGAGAGAGCGAGAGAGTGAGAGAGGGAGGGGAGAGAGAGGGATAGAAAGAGGGAAAGAACCTAATAAGACCAGCAGAGGGAAACGAATAGAATGGGAAGCACAGGGACAAGACAAGATAATAAATGACAAAACATGACAGTACCCCCCCCACTCACCGAGCGCTCCTGGCGCACTCGAGGAGGAATCCTGGCGGCAACGGAGGAAATCATCAATGAGTGAACGGTCCAGCACGTCCCGAGACGGAACCCAACTCCTCTCCTCAGGACCGTAACCCTCCCAATCCACTAAGTATTGGTGACCCCGTCCCCGAGAACGCATGTCCATGATCTTATGTACCTTGTAAATAGGTGCGCTCTCGACAAGGACGGGAGGGGGAGGGAAGACGAACGGGGGGTGCGAAGAAAGGGCTTGACACAGGAGACATGGAAGACAGGATGGACGCGACGAAGATGTCGCGGAAGAAGAAGTCGCACAGCGACAGGATTGACGACCTGGGAGACACGGAACGGACCAATGAATCATGGAGTCAACTTACGAGAAGCTGTCGTAAGAGGAAGGGCAGTGGAAAGCCACACTCTCTGGCCGCAACAATACCTTGGACTCTTAATCCTGCGTTTATTGGCGGCTCACAGTCTGTGCCCTGTAACGGCAAAGTGCAGACCTCACCTCCTCCAGGTGCGCTCACAACATTGGACAAACGCTTGAGCGGAGGGAACGCTGACTCGGCAAGCTGGGATGAGAACAGAGGAGGCTGGTAACCCAGACTACTCTGAAACGGAGATAACCCGGTAGCAGACGAAGGAAGCGAATTGTGAGCGTATTCTGCCCAGGGAGCTGTTCTGCCCAAGACGCAGGGTTTCTGAAAGAAAGGCTGCGTAGTATGCGACCAATCGTCTGATTGACCCTCTCTGCTTGACCGTTAGACTGGGGATGAAAACCCGGAAGAGAGACTGACGGACGCACCAATCAAACGACAGAACTCCCTCCAAAACTGTGACGTGAATTCTGCGGGCCTCTGTCTGAAACGGCGTCAACGGGAGGCCATGAATTCTGAATACATTCTCGATAATGATTTGTGCCGTCTCCTTAGCGGAAGGAAGTTTAGCGAGGGGAATGAAATGTGCCGCCTTAGAGAACCTATCGACAACCGTAAGAATCACAGTCTTCCCCGCAGACAAAGGCAGACCGGTAATGAAGTCTAGGGCGATGTGAGACCATGGTCGAGAAGGAATGGGGGGCGGTCTGAGACGACCGGCAGGGAGGAGAGTTACCCGACTTAGTCTGCGCGCAGTCCGAACAAGCAGCCACGAAACGGCGCGTGTCACGCTCCTGAGTCGGCCACCAAAAGCGCTGGCGAATAGACGCAAGAGTGCCTCGAACACCGGGATGACCAGCTAACTTGGCAGAGTGAGCCCACTGAAGAACAGCCAGACGAGTGGAAACAGGAACGAAAAGGAGGTTACTAGGACAAGCGCGCGGCGACGCAGTGTGCGTGAGTGCTTGCTTAACCTGTCTTTCAATTCCCCAGACTGTTAACCCGACAACACGCCCATAAGGAAGAATCCCCTCGGGATCAGTAGAAGCCACAGAAGAACTAAACAGACGGGATAAGGCATCAGGCTTGGTGTTCTTGCTACCCGGACGGTAAGAAATCACAAACTCAAACGAGCCAAAAACAACGCCCAACGAGCTTGACGGGCATTAAGTCGTTTGGCAGAACGGATGTACTCAAGGTTCTTATGGTCTGTCCAAACGACAAAAGGAACGGTCGCCCCCTCCAACCACTGTCGCCATTCGCCTAGGGCTGCGGATGGCGAGCAGTTCACGGTTACCCACATCATAGTTGCGCTCAGATGGCGACAGGCGATGAGAAAAATAAGCGCAAGGATGAACCTTATCGTCAGACTGGAAAGCGCTGGGATAGAATGGCTCCCACGCCTACCTCTGAAGCGTCAACCTCGACAATGAATTGTCTAGTGACGTCAGGAGTAACGAGGATAGGAGCGGACGAAACGTTCTTTTAGAAGATCAAAAGCTCCCTGGGCGGAACCGACCACTTAAAACACGTCTTGACAGAAGTAAGAGCTGTGAGAGGGGCAGCAACTTGACCGAAATTACGAATGAAAATGATAGAAATTAGCGAAACCTAAAAAAGCGCTGCAACTCGACACGTGACCTTGGAACGGGCCAATCACTGACAGCTTGGACCTTAGCGGAATCCATCTGAATGCCTTCAGCGGAAATAACGGAACCGAGAAAAGTAACGGAGGAGACATGAAAAGAGCACTTCTCAGACTTTACGTAGAGACAATTCTCTAAAAGGCGCTGTAGAACACGTCGAACAAGCGAACATGAATCTCGAAAGTGACGGAGAAAAATCAGGATATCGCCAAGATAGACAAAAACAAAGATGTTCAGCATGTCTCTCAGAACATCATTAACTAATGCCTGAAAACAGCTGGCGCATTACAGACCAAACGGCAGAACCCGGTACTCAAAAATGCCCTAACGGAGTGTTAAACGCCGTTTTCCACTCGGGCCCCCTCTGATGCGCACGAGATGGTAAGCGTTTAAGGTCCAACTTAGTAGCACCTGGCTCCTGCAGAATCTCGAAGGCTGATGACATAAGGGGAAGCGGATAACGATTCTTAACCGTTATGTCATTCAGCCTCGATAATCCACGCAGGGCGCAGAGTACCGTCCTTCTTCTTAACAAAAAGAACCCCGCCCGGCCGGAGAGGAAGAAGGCACTATGGTACCGGCGTCAAGAGACACAGACAAATAATCCTCGAGAGCCTTACGCTCGGGAGCCGACAGAGAGTATAGTCTACCCCGAGGAGGATGGTCCCCGGAAGGAGATCAATACTACAATCATATGACCGGTGAGGAGAAGGGAGTTGGCCTGACCGACTGAAGACCGTGTGATCATGATATTCCTCCGGCACTCCTGTCAAATCGCCAGGTTCCTCCTGAAGTAGACAGAAGAAACGGGAGGGATGGCAGACATTAAACACTTCACATGACAAGAAACGTCTCCCAGGATAGGATAGGAATTACTAGACCAATTAATAGAAGGATTATGACATACTAGCCAGGGATGACCCAAACAACAGGTGTAAACGGTGAACGAAAAATCAAAAAAGAAATAGTCTCACTGTGGTTACCAGATACTGTGAGGGTTAAAGGTAGTGTCTCAAATCTGATACTGGGAAGATGACTACCATCTAAGGCTAACATGGGCGTAGGCTTCTAACTCTCTGAAAGGAATGTCATATTTCCGAACCCATGCTTCACCCATGAAACAACCCTCAGCCCCAGAGTCTATCAAGGCACTACATGTAGCACAACCGGTCCAGCGTAGATGGACCGACAAAGTAGTACAGGATCTGATGGAGAGACTTGAGAAGTTGCGCTCACCTGCAGCCCTCCGCTTACAGATGAGCTCTGGCTTTTACTGACATGAATTAACAAAATGTCCAGCAACTCCGCAATAGAGGCACAGGCGGTTGGTGATCCTCCGTTCCTCTCCTTAGTCGAGATGCGAATCCCTCCCAGCTGCATGGGCTCAGACTCTGAGCCAGAGGAGGGAGATGGTTGCGATGCGGAGCAGGAAACACCGCGGATGCGAGCCTTCCACGAGCCCGGTGACGAAGATCTACCCGTCGTTCTATGCGGATGGCGAGAGCAATCAAAGAGTCCACATCTGAAGGAAACCTCCCGGGAGAGAATTCATCCTTAACCACTGCGTGGAGTCCCTCCAGAAAACGAGCGAGCAGCGCCGGCTCGCTCCACTCACTAGAGGCAGCAAGAGTGCGAAACTCAATAGAATAACCGTTATGGACCGTTCACCTTGGCATAAGGAAGCCAGGGCCCTAGAAGCCTCCCTACCAAAAACTGAACGGTCAAAAACCCGAATCATCTCCCTTTAAAGTTCTGGAACTTGTTAGAGCAATCAGCCCTTGCCTCCCAGATAGCTGTGCCCCATTCTCGAGCCCGGCCAGTAAGGAGGAAATGACGAAGCAACCCGAGCTCTCTCTCTAGAGTATGTGTTGGGCTGAGAGAGAACACAACTCACACTGCGTGAGAAAGGAGCGGCACTCAGTGCGGGGCTGCCCGGGAGTAGCAAGGTGGGTTATTAACCCTAGGTTCTGGAGGCTCGGCAGGCCAGGAAGTAACAGGTGGCACGAGACGTAGACTCTGGAACTGTCCAGAGAGGTCGGAAACCTGAGCGCCAGGTTCTCCACGGCATGGCGAGCAGCAGACAATTCCTGCTCGTGTCTGCCGAGCATGGCTCCTGGATCTCGACGGCAGTGTAATGAGCGTCTGAAGTCGCTGGGTCCATTCCCTTGGTCGGTTCCTTCTGTCATGCAGGTGAAAGAGACCTAAAAGCGACTTGGCGAAAACAGAGTCTTTAATCCAGTAAAGCAATACAAACAAAAAACACAACTTTCACTCAAATGACGAGGACAAACTGGAGACTCGATCTTGAACAGCAGGTGAACAGCAGGTTGCCTCGGGAAGGCACTTGAACCAGGACAGACTCAGACACCTGCTCACCACGCAGCATCTGAGGAAAACACGACACGACAGGGCGATACACAAACACAGCACGGTGAATTCTAGACAAGGAACCGACAGGACAGGAACGGAACACAAAGGGAAGAAATAGGACTCTAATCAGGGAAAGGATCGGAACAGGGAAGACTAAATGATTGATTAGGGAATAGGAACAGCTGGGAGCAGGAACGGAAACGATAGAGAGAAGAGAGATGAGAGAGGAGAGAGGAGGGGGAGAGAGAGGGATAGAAAGAGGGAAAGAACCTAATAAGACCAGCAGAGGGAAACGATAGAATGGGAAGCACAGGGACAAGACAAGATAATAAATGACAAAACATGACAGATATAC
>NW_025751495.1:0-15123 GCF_021184085.1 Oncorhynchus gorbuscha
TACGATGAGCTAGCATTACAGACTAGCTCCATGGACTCAGACTTGAGAGCAAATAACACCTCATCTCCTACATAGGGCCCTGGTCACTAGCAGATCAAACCTTTAGCTAGCTACGATGAGCTAGCATTACAGACTAGCTCCATGGACTCCAGACTGAGGCAAATAACACCTCATCTCCTACATAGGGCCCTGGTCACTAGCAGATCAAACCTTTAGCTAGCTACGATGAGCTAGCATTACAGACTAGCTCCATGGACTCCAGACTGAGGCAAATAACACCTCATCTCCTACATAGGGCCCTGGTCACTAGCAGATCAAACCTTTAGCTAGCTACGATGAGCTAGCATTACAGACTAGCTCCATGGACTCCAGACTGAGGCAAATAACACCTCATCTCCTACATAGGGCCCTGGTCACTAGCAGATCAAACCTTTAGCTAGCTACGATGAGCTAGCATTACAGACTAGCTCCATGGACTCCAGACTGAGGCAAATAACACCTCATCTCCTACATAGGGCCCTGGTCACTAGCAGATCAAACCTTTAGCTAGCTACGATGAGCTAGCATTACAGACTAGCTCCATGGACTCCAGACTGAGGCAAATAACACCTCATCTCCTACATAGGGCCCTGGTCACTAGCAGATTAAACCAGTAGCTAGCTAGCTAACTAGCTAACAGCAGGGAATAACACCTCATCTCCTACATAGGGCCCTGGTCACTAGCAGATTAAACCAGTAGCTAGCTAGCTAACTAGCTAACAGCAGGGAATAACACCTCATCTCCTACATAGGGCCCTGGTCACTAGCAGATTAAACCAGTAGCTAGCTAGCTAACAGCAGGGAATAACACCTCATCTCCTACATAGGGCCCTGGTCACTAGCAGATTAAACCAGTAGCTAACAGCAGGGAATAACACCTCATCTCCTACATAGGGCCCTGGTCACTAGTAGATTAAACCAGTAGCTAGCTAGCTAACAGCAGGAATAACACCTCATCTCCTACATAGGGCCCTGGTCACTAGTAGATTAAACCAGTAGCTAGCTAGCTAACAGCAGGGAATAACACCTCATCTCTTACATAGGGCCCTGGTCACTAGTAGATTAAACCAGTAGCTAGCTAGCTAACAGCAGGGAATAACACCTCATCTCCTACATAGGGCCCTGGTCATTAGTAGTGCCCTATAGGAGTCAAAAGACTGAGTTCACAGAGCTAGAGGTTACGGTTCACATTCAGAACTCAATGAGTCCACTGCTTTCAACTACAAGCGGTTTGGAAAGTCTTTATACCAATTATGGAGTTAACCTACTTCTTAGGCTTAGCTAGCTGTTACCGCTTATATTGTAGCATACACACAGAGAGAGAACCTACTTCTTTAGGCTTAGCTAGCTGTTACCGCTATATTGTAGCATACACACAGAGAGAACCCGCTTCTTTAGGCTTAGCTAGCTGTTACCGCTTATATTGTGATCACACAGAGAGAGGGTAGTGATGTGCAGGACACACAGAGAGAGGTAGTGATCAATAAGGACACACAGAGAGAGGTAGTGATAATAAGGACCAGACAGAGAGAGAGGTAGTGATATTAAGGACACAGAGACAGAGAGAGAGGTAGTGATAATAAGGACACACAGAGAGAGAGAGGTAGTGATAATAAGGACACAGAGAGAGAGAGGTAGTGATAATAAGGACACAGAGAGAGAGGTAGTGATAATAAGGACACACAGAGAGAGAGAGAGAGAGAGAGAGAGAGAGAGAGAGAGAGAGGTAGTGATATTAAGGACACACAGAGAGAGAGAGAGAGAGAGAGGTAGTGATATTAAGGACACACAGAGAGAGAGAGAGAGGTAGTGATATTAAGGACACACAGAGAGAGAGAGAGGTAGTGATATTAAGGACACACAGAGAGAGAGAGAGAGAGAGAGAGAGGTAGTGATATTAAGGACACACAGAGAGAGAGAGAGAGAGAGGTAGTGATAATAAGGACACACAGAGAGAGAGAGAGAGGTAGTGATATTAAGGACACACAGAGAGAGAGGTAGTGATATTAAGGACACACAGAGAGAGAGGTAGTGATATTAAGGACACAGAGAGAGAGAGAGAGAGAGAGAGAGAGAGAGAGAGAGGTAGTGATAATAAGGACACACAGAGAGAGAGGGGTAGTGATATTAAGGACACACACAGAGAGAGGTAGTGATATTAAGGACACACACAGAGAGAGGTAGTGATATTAAGGACACACAGAGAGAGAGAGGTAGTGATATTAAGGACACAGAGAGAGAGAGAGAGGTAGTGATATTAAGGACACAGAGACAGAGAGACGGGTAGTGATATTAAGGACACAGAGACAGAGAGACGGGTAGTGATAATAAGGACACACAGAGAGAGAGAGAGGTAGTGATAATAAGGACACACAGAGAGAGAGAGAGGTAGTGATATTAAGGACACACAGAGAGAGAGAGGTAGTGATAATAAGGACACACAGAGAGAGAGAGAGGTAGTGATATTAAGGACACACAGAGAGAGGAGGTAGTGATATTAAGGACACACAGAGAGAGAGAGGTAGTGATATTAAGGACACACAGAGAGAGAGAGGTAGTGATAATAAGGACACACAGAGAGAGAGAGAGGTAGTGATATTAAGGACACACAGAGAGAGAGAGGTAGTGATAATAAGGACACACAGAGAGAGAGAGAGGTAGTGATATTAAGGACACACAGAGAGAGAGAGAGGTAGTGATATTAAGGACACACAGAGAGAGAGAGAGGTAGTGATATTAAGGACACACAGAGAGAGAGAGGTAGTGATATTAAGGACACACAGAGAGAGAGAGAGGTAGTGATATTAAGGACACACAGAGAGAGAGAGAGGTAGTGATATTAAGGACACAGTGAGAGAGTGATGAGAGAGAGGTAGTGATATTAAGGACACACAGAGAGAGAGAGAGTGAGGATTGCACATGAGAGAGAGGTAATAGGACACACAGAGAGAGAGAGAGGTAGTGATATTAAGGACACAGTGAGAGAGGTAGTGATATTAAGGACACACAGAGAGAGAGAAAGGTAGTGATATTAAGGACACGCCAATCAGAGATCAGATTTATAGAACACTAATCCTTATCCTATTAGAATGTTCTGACTACACCAACATTCCTTCCTGGCTCCAAACCATTCTACAAATGTGAACTATGTCTGACACCATGCCTATTTTCAGCTGGGGAGGGGGGGGGGGGTTGGGAATCAGACAACAGAAGCTGTGTTAAAGTAGTGGAGACATGTGCAGAGACGATGAAGCAGAGGGTTGCCTTCCCCCTTAACATCCTCCTTCCCTAGCCCCTCAAATCTTTCCTGGTTGGATACATCTAATATAGAGATGGCTTCATTTAGACTTCCATAGGGCTCTTTCGATACATCTAATATAGAGATGGTTTCATTTAGACTTCCATAGGGCTCTTTGGATACATCTAATATAGAGATGGCTTCATTTAGACTTCCATAGGGCTTCATTTAGACTTCCATAGGGCTCTTTCGATACATCTAATATAGAGATGGTTTCATTTAGACTTCCATAGGGCTCTTTGGATACATCTAATATAGAGATGGTTTCATTTAGACTTCCATAGGGCTCTTTGGATACATCTAATATAGAGATGGCTTCATTTAGACTTCCATAGGGCTCTTTCGATACATCTAATATAGAGATGGTTTCATTTAGACTTCCATAGGGCTCTTTGGATACATCTAATATAGAGATGGTTTCATTTAGACTTCCATAGGGCTCCTTGGATACATCTAATATAGAGATGGTTTCATTTAGACTTCCATAGGGCTCCTTGGATACATCTAATATAGAGATGGGGGCAGGGGGTTGGGACAGTGGGTGGGATTAGGGTGTTACCTTCTCAAATACAGGTGGGGGGCTCTTCCCCCTGCACAGGTTAGACAGAGCCCACACTGCATTCCTGGTCATGCTCAGTCTGGTGGATTTAGTCAGAAGCCTGGAGAGGAACCGGGGAGAGGAACCATGAGAGTAGTAGATATCAGAGGACACAGGACCTCCACTCTGATTTCACTGACACATCAACATAAACAGTAGTGTGTGATTGTGTGCGCTCACATTAATAGTGGTGGCAGGATATTACAGTTGAGTACGTAGTCTCTGCACACTGCACTGTCCCCTGCTATGTTACCCAAGCGCCACACTGCCTGAGAGAGAGGAGGGGGGGAGAGAGGGGGAGAGAGAGGGAGAGAGGAGAGAAGAGAGAGGAGAGAGAGAGGGAGTGGAGGCAAGAGGGAGAGTGGAGGCAAGAGGGAGAGAGAGGAGGCAAGAGGGAGAGAGAGGAGGCAGAGAGGAGAGAGGAGGCAAGAGGAGAGAGAGGAGGCAAGAGGAGAGAGAGGAGGCAAGAGGGAGAGAGAAGGAGGCAAGAGGAGAGAGAGGCAGAGAGGAGAGAGAGAGGCAAGAGGAGGAGAGGAGGCAAGAGGGAGAGAGAGGAGGCAAGAGAGGAGAGAGGAGGCAAAGAGGAGGAGAGGAGGCAAGAGGGAGAGAGAGGAGGCAAGAGGGAGAGAGAGGAGGAGCAAGAGGAGGAGAGAGGAGGCAAAGAGGAGAGAGAGAGAGGAGGCAAGAGAGGAGAGAGAGAGGAGGCAAGAGGGAGAGAGAGGAGGCAAGAGGAGGAGAGAGGGAGAGGAAGGCAAGAGGAGGAGAGAGGGGAGAGGAGAGCAAGAGGAGGAGAGAGAGGAGGCAAGAGGAGAGAGAGGAGGCAAGAGGAGAGGAGGAGAGCAAGAGGAGGAGAGGAGGCAAGAGGGAGAGAGGAGGCAAGAGGAGAGAGGAGGCAAGAGGAGGAGAGAGGAGGCAAGAGGGAGAGAGAGGAGGCAAGAGGAGGAGAGAGAGGAGGCAAGAGGGAGAGAGAGGAGGCAAGAGGAGGAGAGAGGGGGAGAGGAGGCAAGAGGAGGAGAGAGGGGGAGAGGAGGCAAGAGGAGGAGAGAGGAGGCAAGAGGGAGAGAGGAGGCAAGAGGAGGAGAGAGGAGGCAAGAGGAGGAGAGAGGAGGCAAGAGAGGAGAGAGAGGCAAGAGGAGGAGAGGAGGCAAGAGGAGGAGAGGAGGCAAGAGGAGGAGAGGAGGCAAGAGGAGGAGAGAGGAGGCAAGAGGAGGAGAGAGGAGGCAAGAGGAGGAGAGAGGAGGAGAGAGGAGGAGAGAGGAGGGAGAGGAGGCAGAGGGAGAGAGGGAGAGAGGAGGAGAGAGGGAGAGGAGGAGAGAGGAGAGAGAGGGGAGAGGAGGAGGAGAGAGGGAGAGAGAGGGAGAGAGAGAGAGGAGAGAGGAGGAGGAAGAGGGAGAGAGGAGGAGAGGAGGGGAGAGGAGGAGAGAGGGGGAGAGGAGGAGAAGAGGGAGGAGGAGAGGGAGAGAGGAGGGAGAGGAGGAGAGAGGAGGAGAGAGGGAGGAGAGGAGGGAGGAGAGAGGAGGAGAGAGGGAAGAGGGAGGAGAGAGGGGAGAGAGGAGGAGAGAGAGGAGAGAGGAGGCAGAGAGGGAGAGAGGAGGAAGAGGAGAGAGAGGAGGAGAGAGGAGGAGAGGAGAGAGAGGAGGGAGAGGAGGAGAGAGGAGGAGAGAGGAGAGGGAGGAGAGAGAGGAGAGGAGGAGGAGAGGAGGCAGAGAGGGGGAGAGGAGGCAAGAGGGAGAGAGGAGGACAAGAGGGAGAGAGAGGAGGCAAGAGGAGAGAGGAGGAGGCAAGAGGAAGAGAGAGAGGCAAGAGGAGGAGAGAGGAGAGGAGGCAAGAGGAGGAGAGAGGAGGAGAGGAGGCAAGAGGAGGAGGAGAGGAGGAGAGAGGGAGAGAGGAGGAGAGAGGGAGAGAGGAGGAGAGAGGAGGAGAGAGGGGAGAGGAGGAGGAGAGGGGGAGAGGAGGAGAGAGGGGGAGAGGAGGAGAGAGGGGGAGAGGAGGAGAGAGGGGGAGAGGAGGAGAGAGGGGGAGAGAGGAGGAGAGAGAGAGGGAGAGAGAGGAGGAGAGAGAGAGGAGAGAGGAGGGAGAGAGAGGGAGAGGAGGAGAGAGAGAGAGAGAGGAGGAGAGAGAGAGGGAGAGGAGGAGAGAGAGAGAGAGAAAGCAGGTTCTGATCGTACTAGTTCCAACACCACAGCTAGGTATAAATTATAGACGGTCTTGTAATAAAACAACTCCATGACTGTTTATATGAACACGGGGTTCGGCCTTTACCTGTTCCTGAACATCTTCAAAGTCAGAGTTGAGTAGTTCTATAAAGATGGGGACTGCTCCTGCCTCGATTACTATGTTAGTCTGCATGGATGTACCTGATGCTATGTTGGTCAAGGCCCAGGCTGCCTCAAACTACACACCACCACACACACACACACACACACACACACACACACACACACACACACACACACACACACACACACACACACACACACACACACACACACACACACACACACACACACACACACACACACACACACACACACACACACACACACACAGTATTAATGACACATCGGTATTGTGTAATAAAACTCGACTACATAAATGTTACTGTAGACAGCAATAATTCACAACGATATCCACAATGTATTAGTAGCAAATGAAAAGCTTGACCATCCTCTTTAAGTTTCTAGGATTTGTCTGAGTTATAACTTTTCTATTTTACCAATACAAACGGTTTCCTAATATTTCCAAGGTCTCACCTGTAATGTGCAGTTGACGCTCATCTTGAGGAACTCTACAAACCTCTCTACAATGCCTGGGGTGTTGATGACCTCGTCAATAGGTGGATTGGGTTCTGGAACAGATCAGACAGACTATATGAATAATGATGTAACAATTAGCACCAAGGACTCAACCTTTACCACCCTAGAGGGAGGTAGCCAAATCAGCAGAGTCAGTGCTGGGCTTGGAACAGGAGGGACAACAGCCAGATGCCCGCCCCCCAGGAAGGTCAACAGCCCGGGGTCACTTGGACAAGGAGTGAAGGGCACGGCTATACACAGAGACTACAGAATATCCTGGTGATATTCACTGAACAGCCTGGTACCTTTGGACAGTAGTTTCCTGAACGTCTGTGTGGTGGTGAGTTGGAGCTCTGGGTCCTCTGAGAAGAGCATCTCCACCAGGCGTCTCGTTAGGACACCTTCCTCTGTGGCTGTGGAGTCCACATACGAGTCGACCAGTGGACTCTCAAACATGACTCCCTCCTCGTTCAACATGTCAACATTTCTCCTCTTGAACAGCTGCCAAATACAGGAGAGCAACAGCAGATCAGTTTCTGTGTGTGTGTGTGTGTGTGTGTGTGTGTGTGTGTCTGTGTGTGTCTGTGTGTGTCTGTGTGTGTCTGTGTGTGTCTGTGTGTGTCTGTGTGTGTCTGTGTGTGTCTGTGTGTGTCTGTGTGTGTCTGTGTGTGTCTGTGTGTGTCTGTGTGTGTCTGTGTGTGTCTGTGTGTCTGTGTGTCTGTGTGTCTGTGTGTCTGTGTGTCTGTGTGTCTGTGTGTCTGTGTGTCTGTGTGTCTGTGTCTGTGTGTATTCTGCCTAGGAAGAGGATAGTAAACTGTGGTAGGTGTCATACAGGTGGGTTAGGTTTTGTACCTCTCCTGTTTAGACACTAGCAGTGAGCTAGGTGCTCTAGGCTAGGTGCTCTAGGCTAGGGGCTCTAGGCTAGGGGCTCTAGGCTAGGGGCTCTAGGCTAGGGGCTCTAGGCTAGGGGCTCTAGGCTAGGGGATCTAGGCTAGGTGTTATACAGGTGGGTTAGGTTCTGTACCTCTCCTGTTTAGACACTAGCAGTGAGCTAGGTGCTCTAGGCTAGGTGCTCTAGGCTAGGTGTTATACAATAATAATAATAATATAATATATGCCATTTAGCAGACGCTTTTATCCAAAGCGACTTACAGTCATGTGTGCATACATTCTACGTATGGGTGGTCCCGGGATCGAACCCACTACCCTGGCGTTACAAGCCAACTGAGCTACAGAAGGACCACAGGTGGGTTAGGTTCTGTACCTCTCCTGTTTAGACACTAGCAGTGAGCTAGGTGCTCTAGGCTAGGTGCTCTAGGCTAGGTGCTCTAGGCTAGGTGCTATACAGGTGGGTTAGGTTCTGTACCTCTCCTGTTTAGACATTAGCAGTGAGCTAGGTGTTCTAGGCTAGGGGCTCTAGGCTAGGGGCTCTAGGCTAGGGGCTCTAGGCTAGGGGCTCTAGGCTAGGGGCTCTAGGCTAGGGGCTCTAGGCTAGGGAGCTCTAAGCTAGGGGCTCAGCTAGGGCTCTAGGCTAGGGGCTCTAGGCTAGGTGTTGTCGGGCTAGGTGTTAGCTTTTGAAAATGCCCAAAGAGCATTTAACATCCTACAACAGAATCTGTATGATTTAAAGCTGGTTCTAAATTCAGGTTAAACTAAATGCATGGTATTTTCAAATGCCAGGCATGTTACTAATCATGTCATTGCTACATTGGCTGGACATACTATAGAGCAAGTTAATTAAAAGTGTACAAATATTTGGGTGTGTGGGTTGTTGACAAGCTGAGCTTCACTGTGCATGTAGAGAACTTGAAAAGGAAGCTCAAGCTGAGAATAGGTTTTATTACCGGCATAAGGCTAGTTTTTCTTTTGAGGCCAGGAAGGAGCCGGTTCCAATGGTGGTTACTGGCGGTTTTACAGATGTTACCTATATATGCAGGCCTCAGCCCACGACCCTGAGAGCCCTTGATTCAGCCCTCCGGTTCATTACACATCAGAAACGTCTAACACATCATTGTGATGTCAACAGCGCTGTTGGCTGGTCGTCATTGACCCTGCGTCGGCTTAAACACTGGTATACACTGATTTATAAGGACATATTGGGGAAAATTCCATTTTTATCTCTGTTCTTTTTAGTCCGGTGAGTAAATAAATATAAATTACGATCCCGTTCTGATTTGCTTCTAACAGAACCAAACATTAGAACAGGTCATGGTTGAAATAGTTTTAGTTACTTAGCTCCGTGGTCCTGGAATTCTCTCCTGAACATTTTAAAATGTGACGATCTAGTTTCGTTGGTGGAGTCTAAACACTTGATCGATGTATATAAATCATATAGAAGAGTGTAAATTTGCTTCTAGGACAGCTGTTTTTAGTCCAAAGATGTTTGTGCGTTTTTAAAGTAAAAATGTTTTTGTTGTACTGTATGCGTGTTGATAGCCTTGTTTTAATGTTGTGTATGTAAGTTGTTATGTCCTCGAAAACCTTGTTCTCCCTGCTGCTATTGGACCAGGTCTCTCTTGGAAAGAGATGTTCTCAATGAGAAAACCTGTATAAATAAAAAAAAAAGTTTAAAAAATGTTTTTTTAAAGGTGTTATACAGGTGGGTTAGGTTCTGTACCTCTCCTGTTTAGACACTAGCAGTGAGCTAGGTGCTCTAGGCTAGGTGCTCTAGGCTAGGGTGCTCTATCTCTCCTGTTTAGACACTAGCAGTGCTAGGTGCTCTAGGCTGGTGCCCTTCCAGGCCAGGCGCTATACAGGCGGGGTTAGGTTCTATATCTCCTGTTTAGACACTAGCAGTGAGCTAGGTGCTCTAGGCTAGGGGCTCTAGGCTAGGTGCTCTAGGCTAGGTGCTCTAGGCTAGGTGTTATACAGGTGGGTTAGGTTCTGTACCTCTCCTGTTTAGACACTAGCAGTGAGCTAGGTGCTCTAGGCTAGGTGCTCTAGGCTAGGTGCTCTAGGCTAGGTGCTCTAGGCTAGGTGTTATACAGGTGGATTAGGTTATGTACCTCTCCTGTTTAGACACTAGCAGTGAGCTAGGTGCTCTAGGCTAGGGGCTCTAGGCTAGGGGCTCTAGGATGTGTACCTGTTGTTCTCGTTTCTGCTTCCTCAGCTGGACACCCTCCTCCTCTCTCCTGCGTCTCATCTCCTCCACATTCAGGGCTTTGTTCTTGTAGCTGTTCATCCTGTGGTTATCCTTCGCTGGACTGGCTGACGGCTCTGAAACGCACACACACACACACACACACACACACACACACACACACACACACACACACACACACACACACACACACACACACACACACACACACACACACACACACACACACACACACACACACACACACACACACACACACACACACACACACACTAGATCATCTTTATAACAATAAGTCCAACTAATCCGATCTTAAGGACAGAACTTTTATTTATTTGACAAAGTTTATCATAGAACGGTTAGGCCTTCAACAAATTGAAGTCTAGCAACAGTCGTCAGGAAAAACACTGTCAAGAGACACATTTCCCAAGGAACAAGACTCTTCCACAGGAAGTCTATTGTGTGTGTCTCAGATCCCAGAGTATAGGCTTGGTGAGGTCACGGGGGGTATGTGAGCCCAGTATAAACAATCTCCTGGAAACAGAGCCCGGCCACATGGGTAAAATTACACTGGAGTATGTGATACGTCCACACACCAGATATTCAAATAGAGACTTACATATAGCCCAAGTTAACTTCTCTCTGACTTGTCATAAACCAAAACACACACACAGACAGTGGAAACACACAGACAACACTGCCCCACAGACACAGAGATGCAGCCCACAGACAGAGGCTCTATTCTCCAGCATTCAGCTGGCAGACAAAAACATTGATTCAGGAGAGTTAATTGCCGAGTTAGCAGGAAGTGCCTGATCAGCCAGCCGACTGACCACTGTGCAAACTGCCCCAACTCAGCATTTGTGCAGTCATGGTACCAGACTCGTTACCAGAAGCAGCCAGACTGGACACCAGAAGCAGCCAGACTGGACCCCAGAAGCAGCCAGACTGGACACCAGAAGCAGCCAGACTGGACACCAGAAGCAGCCAGACTGGACACCAGACCCGTTACCAGAAGCAGCCAGACTGGGAACCAGACCCATTACCAGAAGCAGCCAGACTGGACACCAGAAGCAGCCAGACTGGGAACCAGACCCATTACCAGAAGCAGCCAGACTGGACACCAGAAGCAGCCAGACTGGACACCAGAAGCAGCCAGACTGGGAACCAGACCCATTACCAGAAGCAGCCAGACTGGGCACCAGACCCGTTACCAGAAGCAGCCAGACTGGGAACCAGACCCGTTACCAGAAGCAGCCAGACTGGGCACCAGACCCGTTACCAGAAGCAGCCAGACTGGGAACCAGACCCGTTACCAGAAGCAGCCAGACTGGGAACCATACCCATTACCAGAAGCAGCCAGACTGGGCACCAGACCTGTTACCAGAAGCAGCCAGACTGGGAACCAGACCCGTTACCAGAAGCAGCCAGACTGGACACCAGACCCGTTATCAGAAGCAGCCAGACTGGACACCAGAAGCAGCCAGACTGGGCACCAGACCCGTTACCAGAAGCAGCCAGACTGGACACCAGACCCGTTACCAGAAGCAGCCAGACTGGACACCAGAAGCAGCCAGACTGGGCACCAGAAGCAGCCAGACTGGGCACCAGAAGCAGCCAGACTGGGCACCAGACCCGTTACCAGAAGCAGCCAGACTGGACACCAGAAGCAGCCAGACTGGGCACCAGACCCGTTACCAGAAGCAGCCAGACTGGGAACCAGACCCGTTACCAGAAGCAGCCAGACTGGGCACCAGACCCGTTATCAGAAGCAGCCAGACTGGACACCAGACCCGTTACCAGACTGGACACCAGACCCGTTACCAGAAGCAGCCGGACTCGTTACCAGAAGCAACACCAGAGCAAAACATGTAACATGAAGCAGTATATAGTCTTCAAACCTGCTGTATGTAAAATAGTGTCTGTTATAGATCGGAAAATAAATACATGCGACTCTGGACTACAACAATGTTTTCCTAATAAAGTTACATCTGGTTTGTGTTTTGTTTCCTTGCCACGATACTAACGAATATGGCAATACTGGTATGGTTCCGGCCCTTGTGTGTGTAAAGAGAGGGCAGGGCAGGGTGTGGCTTCAACCTGTACAACCCATAAACGAGACTCAACCACTATTTGTTCCTGGAAGGAAGGGTCAGGAGGCCGGAGATCATAACGGTTCCTGTAGTTCTTGACCAGGTTTGCACACACTGCAGCAGGGATTTTGGTCCGGAGGCCGGAGATCATAACGGTTCCTGTATGTCTTGACCAGGTTTGCACACACTGCAGCAGGGATTTTGGTCCGGAGGCCGGAGATCATAACGGTTCCTGTATGTCTTGACCAGGTTTGCACACACTGCAGCAGGGATTTTGGTCCGGAGGCCGGAGATCATAACGGTTCCTGTAGTTCTTGACCAGGTTTGCACACACTGCAGCAGGGATTTTGGTCCACTCCTCCATACAGACCTTCTCCAGATCCTTCAGGTTTCGGGGCTGTCGCTGGGCAATACGGTCTTTTAGCGCCCTCCAAAGATTTTCAGTCTGGAGACTGGCTAGGCCACTCCAGGACCTTGAGATGCTTCTTACGGAGCCAATGCTTAGTTGCCCTGGCTGTGTGTTTCGGGTCGTCGTCATGCTGGAAGACCCAGCCACGACTCATCTTCAATGCTCTTACTGAGATACATGGCCCCATCCATCCTCCCCTCAATACGGTGCAGTCGTCCTGTCCCCTTTGCAGAAAAGCATCCCCAAAGAATGATGTTTCCACCTCCATGCTTCACGGTTGGGGTTGTACTCATCCTTCTTGGGGTTGTACTCATCCTTCTTCTTCCTCCAAACACGGCAAGTGGAGTTTAGACCAAAAGCTCTATTTTTGTCTCATCAGACCACATGACCTTCTCCCATTCCTCCTCTGGATCATCCAGATGGTCATTGGCAAACTTCAGACTTTTTATTTTACTAGGCAAGTCAGTTAAGAACAAATTCTTATTTTCAATGACGGCCTAGGAACAGTGGGTTAACTGCCTGTTCAGGGCAGAACGACAGATTTGTACCTTGTCAGCTCGGGGATTCAATCTTGCAACCTTACGGTTAACTAGTCCAACGCTCTAACCACCTGATTACATTGCACTCCACGAGACTGCCTGTTATGTGAATGCAGTAAGAAGCCAAGGTAAGTTGCTAGCTAGCACTAAACTTATCTTATAAAAAACAATCAATCAATCTTAATCACTAGTTAACTACACATGGTTGATGATATTATTAGTTTATCTATAGTCAATGAACTAATCACTGATCATAATCTTGATGTGATTGGCCTGACTGAAACATGGCTTAAGGTGCCCTCGGATGGGGCCACAGTGTCTCCTGACCCCTCCTGTCTCAGCCTCCAGTATTTATGCTGCAGTAGTTTGTGTCGGGGGGCTAGGGTCAGTTTGTTAGATCTGGAGTACTTCTCCTGTCCTATTCGGTGTCCTGTGTGAAATAAAGTGTGCTCTCTCTAATTCTCTCCTTTCTTTCTCCCTCTCGGAGGATCTGAGCCCCAGGACCATGCCTCAGGACTACCTGACATGATGACTCCTTGCTGTCCCCAGTCCACCTGGACGTGCTGCTGCTCCAGTTTCAACTGTTCTGCCTTACTTATATTGGACCATGCTGGTCATTTCTGAACATTTGAACATCTTGGCCATGTTCTGCTATAATCTCCACCCGGCACAGCCAGAAGAGGACTGGCCACCCCACATAGCCTGGTTCCTCTCTAGGTTTCTTCCTAGGTTTTGGCCTTTCTAGGGAGTATTTCCTAGCCACCGTGCTTCTACACCTGCATTGCTTGCTGTTTGAGGTTTTAGGCTGGGTTTCTGTACAGCACTTTGAGATATCAGCTGATGTACGAAGGGCTATATAAATAAATTTGATTTGATCTAGCGTGTCCTGCATTGCATATAATCGATGCGGTGCGCATTCATGAAAAAGGACTGTCGTTACTCCAACGTGTACCTAACCATAAACATCAATGCTTTCTTAAAATCAATAGACAAGTATATATTTTTAAACCTGCATATTTAGTTAACATTAATTTATTTTAACTAGGAAATTGTGTCACTTCTCTTGCAACAGAGTCAGGGTATATGCAGCAGTTTGGGCCACCTGGCTGTTGCGAACTGTGTGAAGACTATTTCTTCCTAACAAAGATTACTACCAAGTTGCCAAACAGGGATGATTTAACAAAAGAGCATTTGCGAAAAAAGCACAACCGTTGCACGACTGTACCGAACCATACACATCAATGCCTTTCTTAAAATCAATACACAGAAGTATATATTTTTAAACCTGCATTATTTTGCTAAAAGAAATCCAGGTTAGCAGGCAATATTAACCAGGTAAAATTGTGTCACTTCTCTTGCGTTCATGGCACGCAGAGTCAGGGTATATTCAACAGTTTGGGCGCCTGGCTCGTTGCTAACTAATTTGCAGGAATTTTACATAATTGTGACATAACATTGAAGGTTGGAATTTTAGACTTATGGATGCCACCCGTTAGGATAAGGAGCGGTTCCGTATTTCACTGAAAGAATAAACGTTTGGTTTTGAGATGATAGTTTCTGGATTTAAAGGCTCGTATTTCGTGTGTTATGTTATGAACTAAATCTATGATTTGATAAAGCAGTCTTACTGAGCGGTGGTAGGCAGCAGCAGGCTTGTAAGCATTCATTCAAACAGCACATTTGTGCGTTTGCCAGCAGCTGTTTATGACTTCAAGCCTATCAACTCCGAGATTAGGCTGGTGTAAACGTGTGAAATGGCTAGCTAGTTAGCGGGGTGAGTGCTAATAACGTTTCAAACATCACTCGCTCTGAGACTTGAGTAGTTGTTCTCCTTGCTCCGCAAGAGCTGTAGCTTTGTGGAGCGATGGGTACGATGCTTCGAGGCTGGCTGTTGTCGTTGTGTTCCTGGTTCGAGCCCAGGTAGGGGCGCGAGAGAGGGACGAAGTTATACTGTTACACTGGCAATACTATAGTGCATATAAGAACATCCAATAGTCAAAGGTATATGAAATACAAATATAGAGAGAATAGAGAGAAATTGTCCTATAACAACCAGCTCTCATATGTTCTGAGCAAGGAACATAAACGGTAGCTTTTTTTTAAATGGCACATATTGCACTTTTACTTTCTTCTCCAACACTTTGCTTCTGCATTATTTAAACCAAATTGAACATGTTTCATTATTTATTTGAGGCTAAATTGATTTGATTGATGCATTATATTAAGTTAAAATAAAAGTGTTCATTCAGTAT
>NW_025751496.1:0-15121 GCF_021184085.1 Oncorhynchus gorbuscha
TTTTTTTGTTTCTGGAAAAACATATATTGTCCAACATGAATAACAAGCTCTCTTACAGTGTCAGTGGCAACATACTGTTAAAATGCAATCAAAACAGGGGATTCCCCTACTGGAGTTACAGCCAACCAACTTAATCAAAAATATTGCATCAACAACTGATAAGAAAACAAATCCTTCATGCACAGAAGACAGACATTTAGAGGTTATACTTATCTCTCTACTATCCAACAACAGTACTGTTGTTTTCTCTGTGCATTGTCTTAACAGTACATGACCAGCACATCAGACAGCCATACTGTATATAGACAGTGGTTGCATTGTTATCATAATTATATAGTCTCTTTATACTGTCTCTGAACTGCTGTTATCTTGCTGTTATCTTATTGATGGGAGCTATTGTGTGTTGTGATTCCTGTCTATGTTGTACTGAGGTATTGTGTCTAGATCGAGCAGAGTTTTATTTTGCATTCTGTGTGTGCGTCTCTCTCTCTGTGTTCTAGCTCCTACAAACAATTGGGGATGGAGAGCAGGAAGATAGAGGCAAGAGAGAGAAGAGAGAAACAGCGAGGGATAGACAGAGAAACAGAGAGATGGAGAGGGATAGACAGAGAAGCGAGAAAGACAGCGAGGGATAGACAGAGAAGGAGAGAGATGGAGAGGATAGACAGAGAAAGGAGAAAGACAGAGAGGGATAGACAGAGAAACAGAGAGACGGAGAGGGATAGACAGAGAAACAGAGAGACAGAGAGGATAGACAGAGAAACAGAGAGACAGAGAGGGATAGACAGAGAAACAGAGACGACGGAGAGGGAAAGACAGAGAAACAGAGAGACAGAGAGGGATAGACAGAGAAACAGAGAGACAGAGACAGAGCAGAGAAGGAGAGAGACAGAGAAACAGAGAAGGAGAGAGACAGGAGAGGGATAGACAGAGAAACAGAAAAGACGGAGAGGGATAGACAGAGAAACAGAGATGGAGAGGGATAGACAGAGAAAACAGAAAGACAGAGAGGGATAGACAGAGAAACAGAGAGATGGAGAGGGATAGACAGAGAAGGAGAGAGACAGAGAGGGATAGACAGAGAAACAGAGACAGACGACAGAGAGGGATAGACAGAGAAACAGAGAGACAAGAGAGGGATAGACAGAGAAACAGAGAGACAGAGAGGGATAGACAGAGAAAGGAGAGAGACAGAGAGGGATAGACAGAGAAACAGAGAGACAGAGAGGGATAGACAGAGAAACAGATAGACAGAGAAGGAGATAGACAGAGAGGGATAGAGAAGGAGAGAGACAGAGAGGGATAGACAGAGAAGGAGAGAGACAGAGAGGGATAGACAGAGAAGGAGAAAGACTGGCAAGGGATAGACAGAGGGAGGAGAGAGAGACAGAGAGGGATAGACAGAGAAGGAGAGAGAGAGGGATAGACAGGAGGAAGAGAGAGACAGAGAGGGATAGACAGAGAAGGAGAGAGACAGAGAGGGTTAGGACAGAGAAGGAGAGAGACAGAGAGTGATAGACAAAGAAGGGATAGACAGAGGAAAAGACAGAGAAGGAGAGAGACAGAGAGGATAGACAGAGAAGGAGAGAGAAAGAGGGATAGACAGAGAAGGAGAGAGACAGAGAGGGATAGACAGAGAAACAGAGAGACAGAGAGGGATAGACAGAGAAGGAGAGACAGAGGGATAGACAGAGAAACAGAGAGACAGAGAGGAGTAGACAGAGAAGGAGAGAGAGATGAGAGGAGAGACAGAGAAGAGAAAGATGAGGATAGACAGAGAAGGAGAAAGACAGACAGGAAGGAGAGAGATAGAGGGATAGACAGAGAAGGAGACAGACAGAGAAGGGATAGACAGAGGGATAGACAGAGAAACAGAGAGACAGAGAGGGATAGACAAGGGGAGGGATAGACAGAGGAAGACAGAGATAGACAGCGAAACAGAGAGACAGAGAGACAGAGAAGGAGAGAGACAGAGAGGGTAGACAGAGAAGGAGAGAGACAGAGAGGGAGACAGAGGAAACAGAGAGCAGAGAGGGATAGACAGAGAAGGAGAGAGACAGAGAGGGATAGACAGAGAAGGAGAGAGACAGGAGAGGGAGTTAGACAGAGAAGGAGAGAGACAGAGGGATAGACAGAGAAGGATAGACAGAGGAAGAAGGAGAGACAGAGGGATAGACAGAGAAGAAGGAGAGAGGGATAGACAGACAGAGAGGGATAGACAGAGTAAAAACAGAGAGACAGAGAGTGGAGGAAGAGAGAGACAGAGAGGGATGTAGACAGAGGGAGAGACAGAGAGGGATAGACAGAGGGAGAGACAGAGGGATAGACAGAGGAGAGAGACAGAGAGGGATAGACAAGGAGAAGGAGAGAGAAGACAGAGACAGAGAGGGGACAGAGAAGGAGAGACAGAGAGAGAAGGGAGAGAGAGACAGAGAGGGAGCGAAACAGAGAGATGGAGAGGATGGGTGGGAAGAGAAACAGCGAGGGATAGACAGAGAAACAGATGGAGAGGGACAGAGAGAGAAACAGATAGACAGAGGGAGTTAGACAGAGAAACAGAGAGACAGAGAGGGATAGACAGAGAAAAACAGAGAGATGGAGGGAGGGATAGACAGAGGAACAGAGAGATGGAGAGGGATAGACAGAGAACAGAGAGACAGAGGGATAGACAGAGAAACAGAGAGACAGAGAGGGATAGACAGAGAAACAGAGAGATGGAGAGGATAGACAGAGCGAGGGATAGACAGAGAAACAGAGAGACAGAGAGGGATAGACAGAGAAAGAGAGAGAGACAGAGGGATAGACAGAGGAAACAGAGAGACAGAGAGGGATAGACAGAGAAGGAGAGAAAGACAGAGAGGGATAGACAGAGAAACAGAGAGACAGAGAGGGATAGACAGAGAAGGAGAGAAAGACAGAGGGATAAGACAGAGAAGGGAGAGAGACAGAGAGGGATAGACAGAGAAACAGAGAGACAGAGAGGGATAGACAGAGAGGGATAGACAGAGAAGGATGGAGAGGGACAGACAGAGAAACAGAGAGACAGAGAGGGATAGACAGAGAAGGAGAGAGATGGAGAGGGACAGACAGAGAAGGAGAGAGACAGAGAGGGATAGACAGAGAAACAGAGAGACAGAGAGGATAGACAGAGAAACATAGAGATGGAGAGGGATAGACAGAGAAGGAGAGAGACAGAGAGGGATAGACAGAGAAGGGAGAGACAGCGAGGGATAGACAGAGGAAGAGAGGGATAGACAGAGAAGGGACAGACAGAGGACAGAGAAGGAGAGACAGAGAGGATAGACAGAGAAGGAGAGAGAGACAGAGGGATAGACAGAGAAACAGAGAGACAGAGAGGGATAGACAGAGAAACAGAGAGACAGAGAGGGATAGACAGAAACAGAGAGACAGAGAGGGATAGACAGAGAAACAGAGAGACAGAGAGGGATAGACAGAGAAGGAAGAGACAGAGAGGGATAGAGGAGAGAAGAGAGAGACAGAGAAGGGATAGACAGAGAAACAGAGAGACAGAGAGGGATAGACAGAGAAACAGAGAGATGGACAGAGGGACAGAGAGACAGAGAGGGATAGACAGAGAGACAGAGGGACAGAGAGGGATAGACAGAGAGAGAGAGACAGAGAGGGATAGACAGGGAAACAGAGAGATGGAGAGGGATAGACAGAGAAACAGAGAGACAGAGGGATAGACAGAGAGAAGGAGAGAGACAGAGAGGGATAGACAGAGAAACAGAGAGAGAGGGATGAAACAGAGATGGAGAGAGAGGGATAGACAGAGGATAGACAGAGAGACAGAGGGAGAGAGACAGAGAGGGATAGACAGAGAAGGAGAGAGACAGAGAGGGACAGACAGAGAAGGAGAGAGACAGAGAGGGATAGACAGAGATGGGAGACAGAGAGGGATAGACAGAGAAGGAGAGAGACAGAGAGGGATAGACAGAGAAGGAGAGAGACAGAGAGGGATAGACAGAGAAACAGAGAGATGGAGAGGGATAGACAGAGAAGAGAGAGACAGAGAGGGATAGACAGAGAAAGAGAGAGACAGAGAGGGATAGACAGAGAAGGAGAGAGACAGAGAGGGATAGACAGAGAAGGAGAGAGACAGCGAGGGATAGACAGAGAAGGAGAGAGACAGAGAGGGATAGACAGAGAAGGAGAGAGAGACAGGAGGGATAGACAGAGAAGGAGAGAGACAGAGAGGATAGACAGAGAAGGAGAGAGACAGAGAGGGATAGACAGAGAAGGAGAGAGACAGAGAGGGATAGACAGAGAACAGAGAGACAGACAGAGAGGGATAGACAGAGAAGGAGAGAGACAGAGAGGGATAGACAGAGAAACAGAGAGACAGAGGGATAGACAGAGAAAGAGAGAGACAGAGAGGGATAGACAGAGAAACAGAGAGACAGAGAGGATAGACAGAGAAGGAGAGAGACAGAGAGGGATAGACAGAGAAACAGAGAGACAGAGAGGGATAGAAACAGAGAGAAGGATAGACAGAGAGAGGAAGACAGAGAAAGACAGACAGAGGGATAGACAGAGAAACAGAGAGACAGAGAGGATAGACAGAGAAACAGAGAGACAGAGAGGGATAGACAGAGAAACAGAGAGACAGAGAAGGAGAGGGACAGAGAAACAGAGAGACAGAGAGGGACAGACAGAGAAGGAGAAACAGAGATAGACAGAGAGGGGGATAGACAGGAGAAACAGAGAGAGATGGAGAGGGACAGACAGAGAAACAGAGAGACAGAGAGGGATAGACAGAGGAAGAAGACAGAGGAGGGGATAGACAGAGAAGGAGAGGACAGGGAGGGATAGACAGAGAAGGAGAGAGACAGAGAGGATAGACAGAGAAACAGAGAGACACAGAGAGGGATAGACAGAGAAACAGAGAGACAGAGAGGGATAGACAGAGGAAGAGAGAGACAGAGAGGGATAGACAGAGAAGGAGAGAGACAGAGAGGGATAGACAGAAACAGAAGACAGAGAGGGATAGACAGAGAAGGAGAGAGACAGAGAGGGATAGACAGAGAAACAGAGAGATGGAGAGGGATAGACAGATGAACAGACAGATGGAGAGATAGACAGAGAGGGAGAGACAGAGAAGAACAGAGAGACAGAGAGGATAGACAGAGAAAGAGAGAGACAGAGAGGGATAGACAGAGAAACAGAGAGAGAGACAGGAGAGGGATAGACAGAGAAACAGAGAGACAGAGAGGGATAGACAGAGAAAAGAGAGAGACAGAGAGGGATAGACAGAGAAAGGAGAGAGACAGAGAGGGACAGACAGAGAAACAGAGAGACAGAGAGGGATAGACAGAGAAACAGAGAGACAGAGAGGGATAGACAGAGAAAGGAGAGAGACAGAGAGGGATAGACAGAGAAACAGAGAGACAGAGGGATAGACAGAGAAACAGAGAGACAGAGAGGGATAGACAGAGAAACAGAGAGGGATAGACAGAGAAGGATAGAGACAGAGAGGGATAGACAGAGAAGGAGAGAGACAGAGAGGGATAGACAGAGAAACAGAGAGACAGAGAGGGATAGACAGAGAAACAGAGAGACAGAGAGGGATAGACAGAGAAACAGAGAGGGATAGACAGAGAAACAGAGAGACAGAGAGGGATAGACAGAGAAACAGAGAGACAGAGAGGGATAGACAGAGAAGGAGAAAGTTGGACAGACAGAGGGATAGACAGAGAAACAGAGAGACAGAGAGGGATAGACAGAGAAGGAGAGAGACAGAGAGGGATAGACAGAGAAGGAGAGAGACAGAGAGGGATAGACAGAGAAACAGAGAGACAGAGAGGGATAGACAGAGAAACAGAGAGACAGAGAGAGGATAGACAGAGAAACAGAGAGACAGAGAGGGATAGACAGAGAAGGAGAGAGACAGAGAGGGATAGACAGAGAAACAGAGAGACAGAGAGGGATAGACAGAGAAACAGAGAGACAGAGAGGGATAGACAGAGAAACAGAGAGACAGAGAGGGATAGACAGAGAAGGAGGAGACAGAGAGGATAGAGACAGAGAAGGAGATAGACAGAGAGGGATAGACAGAGAAGGAGAAAGACAGAGAGGGATAGACAGAGAAGAGAGAGAGACAGAGAGGGATAGACAGAGAAGGAGACAGACAGAGAGAGGGATAGACAGAGAAGGAGAGAGACAGAGAGGGATAGGGACAGAGAAAGGAGAGAGACAGAGAGGGATAGACAGAGAAGGAGAGAGACAGAGGGATAGACAGAGAGAACAGAGAGACAGTAGAGAGGGATAGACAGAGACAGTGAAACAGAGAGACAGAGAGGGATAGACAGAGAATGGAGAGACAGAGAAACAGTGAGGGATAGACAGAGAAGGAGAGAGACAGACAGAGGGATAGACAGAGAAGGAGAGAGACAGAGAGGGGATAGACAGAGAAGGAGAGACAGAGAGAGGATAGACAGAGAAGGAGAGAGACAGAGAGGGATAGACAGAGAAACAGAGAGACAGAGAGAGGGATAGACAGAGAAGGAAGAGAGACAGAGAGGGATAGACAGAAGGAGAGAGACAGAGGGATAGACAGAGAAACAGAGAGACAGAGAGGGATAGAAAGAGAAGGAGAGAGACAGAGAGGGATAGACAGAGAAGGAGAGAGACAGAGAGGGATAGACAGAGAAACAGAGAGACAGAGAGGGATAGACAGAGAAGGAGAGAGACAGAGAGGGATAGACAGAGAATGAGAGAGACAGAGAGGGATAGACAGAGAAGGAGAGAGACAGAGGGATAGACAGGAACAGAGAGACAGAGAAGGAGATAGACAGAGGAAGAGAGACCGAGAGGGATAGACAGAGAAGGAGAGAGGACAGGAGGGATAGACAGAGAAACAGAGATGGAGAGGGATAGACAGAGAAACAGAGACAGAGAAGGGATAGACAGAGAAACAGAGAGACAGAGAGGGATAGACAGAGAAGACAGAGAGGGTAGACGGTGAGGAGATAGACAGAGGGATAGAAAGGGAGAGACAGAGAGGGATAGACAGAGAAACAGAGAGACAGAGAGGGATAGACAGAGAGAGACAGAGAGGGATAGACAAGAATAGAGAGACAGAGAGGATAGACAGAGGAAGAGAAAGACAGAGAGGGATAGACAGAGAAGGAGAGAGACAGCGACTTAGACAGAGAAGAGAGACATTCTAGAGAGGGATAGACAGAGAAACAGAGAGACAGAGAGGGATAGACAGAGAAGGAGAGAGACAGAGAGGGATAGACAGAGAAGCTACAGAGAGAGACAGAGAGGATAGACAGAGAAACAGAGAGACAGAGAGGGATAGACAGAGAAACAGAGAGACAGAGAGGGATAGACAGAGAAGGGAGAGAGACAGAGAGGGATAGACAGAGAAGAGAGAGACAGAGAGGGATAGACAGAGAAGGAGACAGACATAGAGAGGGATAGACAGAGAAGGAGAGAGACAGAGAGGGATAGACAGAGAAGGAGAGAGACAGAGAGGGATAGACAGAGAAGGAGAGAGACAGGGAGGGATAGACAGAGGAAGAGAGAGACAGATAGGGATAGACAGAGGAAGAGAGAGATAGAGAGGGATAGACAGAGAAGGAGAGAGACAGAGAGGATAGACAGAGAAACAGAGAGACAGAGAGGGATAGACAGAGAAACAGAGAGACAGAGAGGGATAGACAGAGAAGGAGAGAGACAGAGAGGGATAGACAGAGAAACAGAGAGACAGAGGGATAGACAGAGAAGGAGAGAGACAGAGAGGGATAGACAGAGAAGGAGAGAGACAGAGAGGGATAGACAGAGAAGGAGAGAGACAGAGAGGGATAGACAGAGAAGGAGAGAGACAGAGAGGGATAGACAGAGAAGGAGAGAGACAGAGAGGATAGACAGAGAGAAGACAGAGGGATAGACAGAGACAGAGGGATAGACAGAGAAACAGAGAGACAGAGAGGGAGGGAGACAGCAGAACAGAGAGAGAGAGGGATAGACAGAGAAACAGAGAGACAGAGAGACAGAGAGGGATAGACAGAGAAACAGAGAGACAGAGAGGGATAGACAGAGAAACAGAGAGACAGAGAGGGATAGACAGAGAAACAGAGAGAGAGAAGGGATAGACAGAGAAACAGAGAGACAGAGGGATAGACAGAGAAACAGAGAGACAGAGAGGGATAGACAGAGAAACAGAGAAGGAGGGTAGAGACAGAGAGGGAGGGATAGACAGACAGAGAGAAGGAGAGAGACAGAGAGAGGATAGACAGAGAAGACAGAGAGGGAGACAGAGAAGGAGAGAGACAGAGAGGGATACAGAAAGGAGAGAGACAGAGAGGGATAGACAGAGAAGGAGAGACAGAGAGAGACAGACAGAGAAACAGAGAGACAGAGAGGGATAGACAGCGAAACAGAGAGATGGAGAGGGACAGACAGAGAAACAGAGAGACAGAGAGGGATAGACAGAAGGAAACAGAGAGGGATAGGAAGAAGGACAGAGAGAGACAGAGAAGAGAGGGATAGACAGAGAAACAGAGAGATGGAGAGGGATAGACAGAGAAACAGAGATGGAGAGGGATAGACAGAGAAACAGAGAGAAACAGAGAGGGATAGACAGAGAAACAGAGAGACAGAGATAGACAGGGATAGGGACAGAGAAACAGAGAGATGGAGAGGGATAGACAGAGAAACAGAGAGACAGAGAGGGATAGACAGAGAAGACAGAGAGATAGAAACAGAGAGGGATAGACAGAGAAACAGAGAGACAGAGAGATAGACAGAGAAACAGAGAGACAGAGAGGGATAGACAGAGAAAGGAGAGAGACAGAGAGGGATAGACAGAGAAGGAGAGAGACAGAGAGGATAAACAGAGAAACAGAGAGACAGAGAGGGATAGACAGAGAAACAGAGAGACAGAGAGGGATAGACAGAGAAACAGAGAGACAGAGGGATAGAAACAGAGAGAAACAGAGAGAGAGTCAGAGAGGATAGACAGAAACAGAGAACAGAGAAGGGATAGACAGAGAAACAGAGAGACAGAGAGGATAGACAGAGAAACAGAGAGAGACAAAGAGGGATAGACAGAGAAAGGAGAAGGACAGAGGGATAGACAGAGAAACAGAGAGACAGAGAGGGATAGACAGAGAGAAGAGAGAGACAGAGAGGATAGACAGAGAAACAGAGAGATGGAGAGGGACAGACAGAGAAAGGTCAGAGAGAGACAGAGAGGGATAGCTAAACAGAGAGAGATGAGAGGACAGACAGAGACAGAGAGCGAGGATAGACAGAGAAACAGAGAGACAGAGAGGTGGGCCAGAGAGAGAGACAGAGAGGGATAGATTCTGGAGGAAGGAGAGAGGACAGAGAGGATAGACAGAGGAAGAAGGAGAGGATAGACAGAGGAAGAGAGAGACATGGAGGAGAGGAAGGAGCAGAGACAGGGAGGGATAGAAGAGAGAACAGAGGACAGACAGAGAAGGAGAGAGAAGACAGAGTGGAAGAGGGAGAGACAGAGAAGGGATAGACAGAGAAGGAGAGAGACAGAGGGATAGACAGAGAAAGGAGAGAGAGACAGAGAGGGCAGACAGAGGAAGAGGAGGAGGGATAGACAGAGTACGAGAGAGACAGGAGGGATAGGACAGAAGGACAGAGACAGAGGATGGACAGAGAAGGAGGAGACAGTTGGAGGGACAGAGGGATAGACAGAAGGAGAGAGAGAGAGAGGGGATAGACAGAGAAAGAGAGAGACAGAGCAGGGATAGACAGGAGGAGAGAGACAGAGAGGGATAGACAGAGAAGGAGAGAGACAGTGAGGGATAGACAGAGAAAGGACAGAGAGGATAGACAGAAGGAGAGAGACAGAGGGAGGAGAAGGAGACAAGAGGAGACAGAGAGGGATAGACAGAGGAAGGAGAGAGACAGAGAGGGATAGACAGAGAAACAGAGAGACAGAGAGGATAGACAGAAAGAGAGAGACAGAGAGGGATAGACAGAGAAGGAGAGAGACAGAGAGGGATAGACAGAGAAGAGAGAGAGACAGAGAGGGATAGACAGAGAAACAGAGAGACAGAGAGGGATAGACAGAGAAGGAGAGAGACAGAGAGACAGAGAAGGAGAGAGACAGAGAGGGATAGACAGAGAAGAGAGAGAGAGAGGGATAGACAGAGAAGGAGAGAGACAGAGAGGGATAGACAGAGAAGGAGAGAGACAGAGAGGGATAGACAGAGAAGGAGAGAGACAGAGAGGGATAGACAGAGGAAGAGAGAGACAGAGAGGGATAGACAGAGAAGGAGAGAGACAGAGAGGGATAGACAGAGAAACAGAAGGAGAAGACAGAGAGATAGACAGAGGAAGGACAGAGAGACAGAGAGAGGAAACAGAGAGACAGAGAGGGATAGACAGAGAAACAGAGAGACAGAGAGGGATAGACAGAGAAACAGAGAGACAGAGAGGGATAGACAGAGAAACAGAGAGATGGAGAGGGACAGACAGAGAAACAGAGAGACAGAGAGGGATAGACAGAGAAACAGAGAGATGGAGAGGGACAGACAGAGAAGGAGAGAGACAGAGAGGGATAGACAGAGAAACAGAGAGACAGAGAGGGATAGACAGAGAAACATAGAGATGGAGAGGGACAGACAGAGAAAGGAGAAGAGAGCAGAGAAGACAGAAACAGAGGGATAGGGATAGACAGAGAAGGAGAGAGACAGAGAGGGATAGACAGAAACAGAGAGACAGAGAGGATAGACAGAGAAGAAGAGAGACAGAGAGGGATAGACAGAGAAACAGAGAGACAGAGAGGGATAGACAGAGAAGGAGACAGAGACAGAGAGAGGAAGAAACAGAGAGAGACAGAGAGGGATAGACAGAGAAACAGAGAGAGACAGAGAGGGATAGACAGAGAAACAGAGAGACAGAGAGGGGGACAGACAGAGAAACAGAGAGACAGAGAGGATAGACAGAGAAACAGAGAGACAGAGAGGGATAGACAGAGAAACAGAGAGACAGAGAGGGATAGACAGAGAAGGAGAGAGACAGAGAGGGATAGACAGAGAAGGAGGAGAGAGACAGGGAGGGATAGACAGAGGAAGGAGAGAGACAGAGAGGGATAGACAGAAGGAGAGAGACAGAGGGTAGACAGAAACAGAGAGAGACAGAGAGGGATAGACAGAGAAACAGAGAGAGATAGAGAGGGATAGACAGAGAGATGGAGAGGGATAGGAGAAACAGAGAGACAGAGAGGGATAGACAGAGAAGGAGAGGGATAGACAGAGAAACAGAGAGACAGAGAGGGAGGAGAGAGAGATGGCGAGGGATGGAGCAGAGGAAGAGAGAGACAGAGGGATAGACAGAGAAGAGAGAGAGACAGCGAGATGGATAGACAGAGAGAAACAGAGAGACAGAGAGGGATAGACAGAGGAAACAGAGAGACAGAGAGGGATAGACAGAGAAACAGAGAGACAGAGAGGGATAGACAGAGAAGGAGAGAGACAGAGGGATAGACAGAGAAGACAGAGACAGAGAGGATAGACAGAGAAACAGAGAGACAGAGAGGGATAGACAGAGAAACAGAGAGACAGAGAGGGATAGACAGAGAAACAGAGAGACAGAGAGGGATAGACAGAGAAACAGAGAGACAGAGAGATAGACAGAGAAATAGATAGACAGATAATAGACAGAGAAACAGAGAGACAGAGAGGGATAGACAGAGAAACAGAGAGACAGAGAGGGATAGACAGAAACAGAGTGGGGATAGACAGAGGAAGGAGAAAGACAGAGAGGGATAGACAGAGAAGGAGAGACAGAGTGGGATAGACAGAGAAACAGAGAGACATGGAGAGGGACAGACAGAGAAACAGAGAGAGACAGAGAGGGATAGACAGAGAAACAGAGAGACAGAGAGGGATAGACAGAGAAGGACAGAGAGACAGAGGGAGCAGAGAGAAACAGAGAGACAGAGGGATAGACAGAGAAACAGAGAGATGGAGAGGGACAGACAGAGAAACAGAGAGACAGAGAAGGATAGACAGAGAAACAGAGATGGAGAGGGACAGACAGAGAAACAGAGGGATAGACAAGAGGATGGAGAGGAGACAGAGAAACAGAGAGAGACAGAGAGAGAGACAGGGATAGACAGAGAAACAGAGAAACAGAGAGACAGAGAGGGATAGACAGAGAAACAGAGAGACAGAGAGGGATAGACAGAGGAAGAGAAAGACAGAGAGGGATAGACAGAGAAACAGAGATGGAGAGGGATAGACAGAGAAACAGAGAGACAGACAGAGAAACAGGATAGACAGAGAAACAGAAACAGAGACAGAGAGTGATAGACAGAGAAGGGAGGAGAGAGACAGAAAGAGGGATAGACAGAGACAGAGAAAACAGAGAGACAGAGAGGGATAGACAGAGAAACAGAGGGACAGACAAAGGGGGATAGACAGAGAATAGACAGAGAACAGACATGGAGAGGGACAGACAGAGAAACAGAGAGACAAAGAGGGATAGACAGAGAAACAGAGAGACAGAGAGGGATAGACAGAGAAGGAGAGACAGCGAAACAGAGAGGGATAGACAGAGAAACAGAGAGACATGGAGTGATAGACAGAGAAACAGACAATAGAGAGGGAGACAGAGAGGGATAGACAGAGATAGACAGAGAAACAGAGAGACAGAGAGGGATAGACAGACAGAGAGATGGGAGAGGAGAGAAACAGAGGGATAGACAGAGACAGAGAAACAGAGGGATGACAGAGAAACAGACAGACAGAGAAACAGATAGACAGATGAGGATAGACACCCTGGCGTTACAAGCGCCCAACAGAGAGATGGAGAGGACAGAAACAGAGAAACAGAGAAACAGAGACAGGGAGAGACAGAAGGAGGAGATAGGGACAGAGAAACAGAGAGAGAGAGAGGGATAGACAGAGAAGGAGAGAAACAGAGAGGGATAGACAGAGAGAGAGACAGAGAGGATATACAGAGGGAAGTAGAGAGAGGAAACAGAGAAACAGAGAGACAGAGGGATAGACAGAGAGACAGAGAGCTAGACAGAGACAGAGACAGAGGGATAGCCAAACAGAGAGACGGAGAGGGGACAGAGAAACATGGAGGGATAGACAGAGAAACAGAGAGACAGGGAGGGATAGACAGAGAAGGAGAGAGACTTGGGAGGGATAGACAGAGAAACAGAAGGATGGGTGAGACAGAGGGAGGAGGGATAGACAGAGGAAGAGAGACAGACAGAGAAAAAGAGAGAGAGGGATAGAAACAGAGTTGGAGAGGGACAGACAGAGAAACATGGAGAGGGATAGACAGAGAAGGAGAGGTAGAGAAACAGAGAGATGAGAGGGATAGACAGAGAAACAGAGAGATGGAGAGGGATAGACAGAAAGAGACAGAGAGATAGAGGGACAGACAGAGAAACAGATAGACAGAGAAGGAGAGAGATGGAGAGGGACAGACAGAGAAACAGAGAGACAGAGAGGGATAGACAGCGAAACAGAGAGATGGAGAGGGACAGACAGAGAAACAGAGAGACAGAGAGGGATAGACAGCGAAACAGAGAGATGGAGAGGGACAGACAGAGAAACAGAGAGACAGAGAGGGATAGACAGAGGAAGAGAGAGACAGAGAGGGATAGACAGAGGAAGAGAAAGACAGAGAGGGATAGACAGAGAAGGAGAGAGACAGAGAGGGATAGACAGAGAAACAGGAGAGAGACAGAGAGGGATAGACAGAGAAACAGAGAGACAGAGAGGGATAGACAGAGAAGGAGAGAGACAGAGAGGGATAGACAGAGAGAAACAGAGAAACAGAGGGACAGACAGAGAAACAGAGAGACAGAGAGGGATAGAGAGAGAGAGAGGGGGGACAGAGAAACAGAGAGACAGAGAGGATAGACAGAGAAACAGAGACAGAGAGGGATAGACAGAGAAACAGAGAGACAGAGGGATAGACAGAGAAACAGAGATGACAGAGAGGGATAGACAGAGAAACAGAGAGACAGAGAGGGATAGACAGAGAAGACAGAGAGGGATAGACAGAGAAACAGAGAGAGCGGAGAGGGACAGAGAGAAACAGAGGACAGACAGAGAAACAGAGAGACAGAGAGGGATAGAAGGGAGAGAGACAGAGAGAACAGAGAGGGATAGACAGAGAGACAGGAGGGATAGACAGAGAAACAGAGAGACAGAGAAGGGATAGACAGAGAAACAGAGAGACAGAGAGGGATAGACAGAGAAACAGAGAGACAGAGAGGGATAGACAGAGAAACAGAGGAGACAGAGAGGGACAGACAGAGAAACAGAGAGACAGAGAGGGATAGACAGAGAAAGACAGAGGGATAGACAGAGAAGGAGAGAGACAGAGGAAGACAGAAGAGAGACAGGGGGATAGACAGAGAAACAGAGAGAGACAGAGAGTTAGACAGAGAGAGAGACAGAGAGGGATAGACAGAGAAACAGAGAGACAGAGGGATAGACAGAGGATAGACAGAGAAGAAACAGAGAGACAGAGAGGATAGACAGTGAAAACAGAGAGACAGAGAGGGATAGACAGAGAAACAGAGAGACAGAGAAGGAGAGAGACAGAGAGAAACAGAGAAGGAGAGACAGAGAGGGATAGACAGAGAAACAGAGACAGAGAGGGATAGACAGAGAAGGATGAGACAGAGAGGGATAGACAGCGAAGACAGAGAGTGGGAGAGACAGGACAGACAGAGAAACAGAGATGGAGAGGGATAGACAGAGAAACAGAGAGACAGGAGAGGGATAGACAGAGAAACAGAGAGACAGAGAGGATAGACAGAGAAACAGAGACAGAGAGGGATAGACAGAGAAACAGAGATGGAGAGGGATAGACAGAGAAACAGAACAGAGGGAGACAGAGGATAGGGACAGACAGAGAAACAGAGAGATGGAGAGGGATAGACAGAGAAACAGAGAGACAGAGGGATAGACAGAGAAACAGAGAGACAGAGAGAGGGATAGACAGAGAAACAGAGAGACAGAGAGGGATAGGACAGAGAAAGGAGAGAGACAGAGAGGGATAGACAGAGAAACGAGAGAGACAGAGGAGGGATAGACAGAGAAACAGAGAGAGGAGAGGGACAGAGAGAGAAGCAGAGAGA